>NC_051163.1:18185592-18250233 GCF_013339745.2 Dermacentor silvarum
AAACGGAGGATTCCAGACACCACAGCAAAAGCTTATAGAGCGTTCGGCAAAACGTTGCTGGCCTTCGCCGCTCTTCATCGTTGGCTACCTGGGCACGGCGCTCTCGTTTGAGGTCCTCACACTTCGGACAGCCCCCAACTTTTGAAGCCATCTTTGCGCAAAAAACTAACCTATTGGCAATGAACCTGGGACACTGAAACGTTAAATAAGCTGCATTTAATTAAGCCGCATATGGGCACTTTGCTTCCAAAAACTGTTGTCGACGCCGTCGGCGTTTTGCCCGCGTTCGCTCAAAATGCGTGCGGCGTTGGTGACTGTTGCCGGAGCCTCTGATATAAACAGGCACTTGGTGCCGCAGCTGAACATCGCCTCCCTTCCCTCCCCTCCCCCCCCCCTCTCCCACGGCCTCTCGCGCTTCGGAAGAAGGCGCGTTTGCTATACATATATGGTGATTGTAAAGGAGGAAAGAGACGCCTACTTCTGCAGCCCTTAAGGAAGCAAAGGCGCAGAACGCGCGTTTGTTCTCCGCCGTGCGTTCACTCCACGTGAAATAGCGCGTCCCTCGCGCAATTTCACTCGCACATACAGCGTTCGGCGGCTCGCGGCGACGATTTCATCTCCATTGACGTCATACGGAACCTCACGGCGACGGCGACGGGGACGCCGACGGCAGAAATCTGCTTTTGAGTGTCCATATAATTGCTATCGCAATAAAACGAAAATACGACGAAATAAGGTTATTTTAACGCAACAGCCACGCGCCGTATGCTTTATGTGCGAGTGAAAGCGCGCGAGGGACGCGTGCTATCACGGGCAGCGAACGCACGGCGGAGAGCAAACGCGTCTTCTGCGCCATGCTCCCTAAAGGGCTTCAGAATTAAGCGTCTCTTTCCTCCTTTGCAATCACCATATATATATAGAGCAAACGCGACTTCTTACGCCCCGTGTCGCAAAAAATCCGATGTCGGCGTCGACCGTGACGGGAAAAGATCATCTGCAACTACTGCATCTGCAACGTGTCAGTGCAGAAGAAAATCATTCCGAACCACCCCGACCACGCAGGCCCTTCGTTGTGGTGCAGGCTTTTGGTGAACAAAAATTGAATTTCTCACAGTGAAATCCGTCAGAAAAATGGTAAAGTACAACTTGAGCACAACCTACAGACATGGTGGCGTCGAACTGTTATTTGAATGCACGAGAAAACATAGCTCTGTTACGAGGAAAATCAAACACAAACTTCTTTTGCCAGCATTATTACCATAAAAACACCGGCTCACTCGAGTAGCCTACTTGCGAAAATATTATCCAGATGGCGCTGGCATCGTCGGCAGGTCACAAATGCGTTTTGGACACGCGCGCGCGTCGGAGCAATAGCAAACTATTAATAAAATAATGAAAAAAATGTCCTAGGGCCTTCACATTTTAATATGACATATTTCCCCTGGAAAAATGGCTTTCCAGCAATGCATTTGTGTTTAAAAGCGAAGCCGACTTTAAGGGGATCGGTGTAAGCTTCGTCTTTGTAAGCTGGCTTTCCCACGTTCTGTGTTGCAGTGAATGAAGCCTGCTTGCTAGGTGCGAACGATGCGATGCAAACGGGTCCCGATAACGCTATCGCGTTCTGCTCTTAAGGGCGAAGCTTAAGCGTCCTCATATTTTTCTATCGACTTAGAATAGGCCCCACATTTGACACGCACTCTTACCTGTTGACCGGTGACGAACCTCCTATCTGTGGCAAATGCGGCGAGACCCTCACCGTCCTCCACTCCTTATTGAATTGTTGGGAAGCAGACACTGAAAAAAAAAAAAAGAACACTTTCCTTTAACTTTCGGACAGCAAACCCCCTACACCCGATAATGATTCTTGGAAACGAACCGTTTGTTTACACTAAAGCCGTTTTAAAATTTTTACATCATGTTGACTCTGTTCAAGTGATAAAGACGAGTGATTCGTAGCACATCTTTTCACTAGAAGCTGCTGCTACCACAATACTGTTGTGTAAAGCACGTGTTTCCAGGCCCTTGCGTTCGAGGGTCCTGCAGAAGCATTAGTGCCACTGACACCAATACCTTTTGTATATCATCCGCTCATTGCATATGTTTTACGACTATAGCACATCTTACACCTCACGTGTCATTATAGTAGTTTTAATACATGTTTTAGGCCTCCATACAGCCGCGTTACGTCTTCTCTCGGATACAGAATTCATGCACTATTGACAGCTAACTACGATTGCCTTGGCGCTCTTTGGCCACACCTGGCCCATGCGTCAACAAATCCAGCAATCATCATCATCCTCAACAGCTTGAGCAACCGTCGTGTTGTACGTTGGCCAACCCGTCACAACCTCTTCCGATAACGTTTTCCTTTGTTTATGCCCACGCCAGCGCGCAAGTACCTTTGGTGCAAGTGCCAAGCCAGTGCGCGCCTTATGGACTAGAAATTGACAAGATCTAGACAGGCCCACAGGCCGTGGGTCGTCCATGCGCGTGTAGCGTGTCAGGAGTTCGCGGAACTCTCGACGACTCCATCATTTTTTCAAAGCAGCTCTTCGCTGGTTGACAAAGTTCGTGCTAAGTTCTTGCCTAAGTTCTTGAGATAAGTTCTTGCTCGCAGCGGCGTGCGCCGCTTCGTTGCTTGGTGCACCACGGTGGCCGAGGATCCGCTACACGTGTGTATCAACACCATGAGCCGTGCGCAGCCGGCTTATGGTTTCCGTGATCATTGTGCCAATGGAGTCGTTGAGAAGCGCACGTAATACGCGGCTATACTGCCTGGCTGTACGTGTAAACGTTTTTATGCGTCGTATGGTCCGGGGGTTGCGTAGACACCTCGCATACTGTAATCAGTTTCCACATATTTGCACAGCTTCCTTTATAGGCCCGTCTCATAAGTTGAAGAGCGAACACGTTAGGTATACGCCTATCAAAACTTTAGCAATGGCTACGACGGGCTCCAGAAAAGTGATCTTCTAACCGAGTGATGTAAGTGACATTGAATTCGCAGCGCAGGAAGCCGCTTAGATACTGAGAAGGACTATCCTCCATACGTTACTCGCCTTTGCCGCGCTTTGCGCGCACTTGTTCTATATATAGCATGATATAACTGGGAAAAATAAAATAAAAATGTTTATTAAAAATAAATAATAGACACAGTCGCAGTGCTCCCGGTGAGGTGCGCAGATTATGTTGATTGTTTCCTTCCTGGAAGTGGGGCCTTGTTTACGGTGCGGGTTGTCTTCACATTTTCAACGAATTCTTTTCTTCTGCCTCCATACGGCGGATGTGATCCATGTGCTTGCGGACATTGATGCATGCACACGTGTGCGCCGTGAAAGCTGGCGGTTTCGCAACGTCCATATCAGTTACACAACAACGAATAATGTATTGAGTGCCGCGGAATATTTCACAACGAGCAATAAAGATGCATGGTGGTGTTAACTCCTCGTAGCGAATTTTCTTTATCCATGCACTATAAAAATGCGCACGTTTTTTAGGTGTATGTGATGACGCATTAAACCCGACTTAGCGTGGATCGTGGTCACCTTTATAAAGGTGACCACGACCACGCTAGGACGACAGTTTAATGCGTCCTCTGAGACACCTAAAAACGTGTGCTTAATAGAATGTATTAGCTACTGCTTTCGAAGAGTGATTCGTCGACTGAGCTTGGAGTGTAACAACATGCAAAACGCTTGCAGCTGTATACGCTACTTAAAGATGCAGGTTGCAATGTCACGGGCACAGAAAAAATAGTCACATTTGACTTAGTGCTCCTGTTTCAAAACAACATGGCGTGTCTTGATCATCGAAGTCTCAAAATTTCCGGGATAGCAGCACCAGCGCTGTCCTATTCCGCACAGTTTGAGAGAACGAAAACAGAAAGAACATAAAAAAAATTGGAAATAAAAAAAATTCGCAGACTCAGCAGCGATGATTAAACGACTGCACTGAGAAGCCTTCACATGACATAGCAACCTTATTTATTATTTGAAATGAGGTTTATTGATGCAGGCGTAGATTTAGGTCCTTCGGATAGACTGGCACAGAACGGGCGGCTAAACAGTTACGTCGGGCAGCGCTCTTAGCGGTAACGTCGGCGTCGTCTTTTGCGGAGCGATCACGATGCTGCTACTGCTGGTGGTGTGCATCATCTGCAGAACATGTTGCACGTCTTCTTCATCACAATCACCCCCGGGATAAAAAGCAGCCATCCTGGCGACTCAAACAGTAGTGATCACGAGCGGGTCACGGTAGGGCTTAAGGCGATCGACGTGAACAATGTCACGTCCACGACAACGGAGGTCAGAGGGGGGTGTCAGTGGTTCAATTAAGTAATTCACCGCAGACGTGCGCTGGACAATGCGATAAGGTCCATCGAAGCGGGGAAGAAGTTTTGAAGAGAGCCCAGGAGCATGCGCAGGTACTGACAGCCAGACGAGGTCGCCGGGAGAGAAGACAGGTTGCTCACAGTGAGCGTCATGGAGCCTTTTCTGGCGCTGTTGCTCAACGGTGGTGAAGTGGCGCGCTAACTTGCGACACTCCTCGGCATGACGTGCTGCAGTCGAAACGGGCACACACTCAGAAGCATCGGGCTGGTAGGGTAGCAGGGTGTCCATGGTGTGGGATGGGTGACGGCCATAAAGCAAAAAGTAGGGAGAAAATCCAGTGGTAGTCTGGGTTACAGTGTTGTAGGCGAACGTAACAAATGGTAGGATAAGGTCCCAATCTGTGTGGTCAGATGCGACGTACATGGCCAGCATGTCACCCAGGGTCCGGTTGAAACGTTCCGTGAGTCCATTCGTCTGGGGGTGGTAGGCGGTGGTTGTCCTATGAATAACGTGGCACTGAGCCAGAAGAGCTTCGACAACCTCAGACAAAAAGACGCGCCCTCTGTCGCTGAGAAGTTCACGAGGTGGGCCGTGACGGAGGATGAAACAGCGGAGCAGGAAGGAGGCGACGTCGCGCGCAGTGGCGGAAGGTAGTGCCGCAGTTTCAGCATATCGCGTAAGATGGTCGACGGCGACGATGATCCAGCGGTTACCGGCGGGTGTCAGAGGAAGCGGACCATAGAGATCAATGCCCACTCTATCAAATGGTCGGGCGGGACAGGGAAGGGGCTGCAAAGCTCCAGCTGAACGGCAAGGCGCAGATTTCCGACGTTGGCAGTCCGTACATGAACGAACGAATTTGCGGACGTATGTAAACATTCCGCGCCAGTAGTAGCGCTGACGAAGTCGTTCATATGTTTTGAAGACTCCAGCGTGGGCGCACTGCGGGTCAACGTGAAAGGATGCACAGATAGTGGAGCGCAGGCTGCGCGGTATGACGAGTAGCCATTTACGGCCGTCAGATGCGTAGTTGCGTCGGTGCAGAAGGTCGTCGCGAATGGTGAAGTGAACAGCTTGGCGGCGGAGTGCGCGAGAGGCTGGCAGCGTGGGCGTCTCAGAAAGTAGGTCGCGGAGGGCCGCTATCCAGGGGTCGTGGCGCTGCTCTGAAGCAATTCTGTCGATGGTGAGAGGCAGGACGATGGGTGTTAATGTTGACAGGCAACTAAGGTCGGTAGGCAGAGGAGACCGTGACAGAGCATCAGCATCCGAGTGCTTGCGGCCAGAGCGGTAGACGACGTTGATGTCGAACTCTTGAAGTCGAAAAGCCCATCGGGCTAGGCGGCCACATGGGTCTTTCAAATTTGATAGCCAACAAAGGGCGTGATGATCTGTGACGACGTCAAACGGGCGGCCGTACAAGTAAGGACGGAACTTGCTAAGGGCCCATACGATGGCTAAGCATTCTTTTTCAGTCACAGTATAGTTGGTCTCAGCTTTGGTGAGGGTACGGCTGGCATAAGCAACAACGCATTCAGGGTGCCCGGGTTTTCGTTGTGCTAGCACGGCGCCGAGACCTATTCCGCTGGCGTCTGTGTGTACCTCCGTCGAAGCTTCAGGATCGAAGTGACGCAGAATAGGAGGTGAAGCGAGAAGACGTCGTAAAGTAGTGAACGCCTCGTCGCAGGCTGGAGACCATGATGACAGGTCGCCGGAGCTACCCAGAAGCTGTGTCAGAGGGCGTATTATGGACGCGAAGTTGCGAATGAAACGTCGAAAGTATGAACATAAGCCAACGAAACTGCGAAGTTCTTTGAGATTTGTCGGCCTAGGAAAGTCAGTAACGGCACGCAATTTCGCGGGATCAGGTTGGACGCCGTGCTTAGACACGACGTGGCCAAGAATGGTTAGCTTTCGAGCGGCAAAGTGGCATTTCTTGAGATTAAGTTGGAGCCCAGCGTTGGTAAGACACGTCAGAACGCACTTGAGTCGGTGAAGATGTGTCGTAAAATCCGGAGCGAAGACGACAATATCGTCGAGGTAACACAGACACGTTTGCCATTTCAATCCACGCAAAACAGTGTCCATCATTCGCTCGAACGTTGCGGGGGCATTACAGAGGCCGAAGGGCATCACGTTGAACTCATAAAGTCCATCAGGGGTAACAATACAATACCTCAACAATACCTTATTTACAATACCTCAAAGGCTCCAGTGAAAGGATTTTACATGAGGGGTTATCTATTACAGATGTGTTTAAAAATATTATAGAATTTCTAGATCGCTGCCTTGAAGTCGGTGCTACTGGAGTGGAGCACAAAGTCACCGGGAAGGCCATTCCAATCTTGTGATGTCCTTAAAAAAAATTGCCGCGTATCTGCGTGCTTCGCTGCAAATGTCGTCGAAAGACGATAGTCTTCTGCCGGACGTACTACATGAGTGCTGGTCTGATCCGCGGCCACCCGTGATGCTGTTCTCGTACCATTTCCGTCCTGGCATGATAAATGCAATGGAGGTTTGTTTGAACAGATTTCATTTTACCGCATTACTTCATCAAGCGGCCATTTATGTTTTGCCCTGCCTCAGACAGCGCTTCCTTTATGTTGAATCGGCCGCACCTGGCTGGCATTGATAAAATTGAGGAGGCGCTGCGTGAGACATGGACGCCATCTGGCAATACATCGGGAAACATGAGCTTGTGCAGAGGGTTTCCTTCCTCCATGGCAGAGGGCGCTCGTCGGCGCGCAGTCGGGGAACGTCGTTCATCGGCGCGGATATCATGGCATTTTCAGCGCAGCTTAAGAAACTAGGGTCTTTAGAGTTACGTATCTATGTATTTTTTATTAAAGGAACACACCTCCTAATACTTACCTAGTGATGTTGCGCCTCAGATATGCGTAATATTTACTTTGTGATCGATAACGTTCACAAGTATGAACAGCCGTACCAGTTTAAGTAGTGTGGGCGGTAAGCAAGTGGTCCAACTTTGGCCGGATGGCTGAATCGGGTGACAGACAGACAAACAGACAGACAGACCGACCAAATTTTAAGCGTTTAAGTTCCACAAGAAAGACTATCGTCTTTAAAAGAACTGTCAGCTCTTCCACTGGGGTAGAGATGGAAGACCAGCGAGGCTGCACTACGGTGTGAATTGTGTATTTCCAATTATGACTATTAAGATGTGATGGTGTAATTGGTTATTTGAACTATTAAAGAATGAGACATATATATGATCCGGTGGTTTTCATTTATTTACTGACCACAGGGAGCATGACCTTATGGTCGCTATGGTACACCGCCATAGGGTGTACTGCAATTAAAGGTTGGCACGTTCTTCATAAACACGTCATCAACGCCGCGCGCGTTTGCTGCGGACGCGGGCGAAAACGCCGCCGCCGTCGACAACAGTTCTGCGCGTTGTTTGTGTGACCGCACACAACCGCTGTCAAAACGCTGGCGTGAGCAAGCGCGCCAGCAGCAGCGAGCGAAGGTTCATGCGGTGTGTCGCTTCAACGCAACTAAGCGGCGAAAGCAAAGCGCATGCACAGGTAGGAGCCGTGTTGCAGATCGCTTTCAAGATACCGTGCGCGCGACCGCCCGGCGCCGCGCAAAGTACAAGTTGCTCACAGAGCAGAAGCCGCAACCCCTCCCTCCCGCTGCCCTCCTTTCGCGTGGGGGATTGAGTCGCCAGTTCCTTTGTGCCCGATCACAAGATACGCATTTGGTGCCGCAGTTAAACGCCGAATCCCCTCCCTCCCATCCCCCCACGGCCTTTCTCGCGACGAAAGTGTCGTTTGCTCTCCGCCGTGTGGTGGCTCGCCGTGAAAGCGCGCGTCCCTCGCGGGCTTTCACTCGCACTTACAGCATACGGCCAATGAGAGTTTTAAAACGACAGCGTTAAGGGCCCCATGTCGCAGAAAATTTGGCGTCTGCAACCGGCGTGCGATGCGGGTGGCGGAGAAAATTCCCACCCACCCCGACCGCGCAGGCCCTCCACGTGGTGCAACGTTTTGGTGAACAAAAATTGAATTTCTTACAGTGAATTCCGTCAGGAAAATGGTAAAGTACGACTTTATTAATCGGCGTTGGATTGTGATTTGAATGTACGAGAAAACCTAATTCTGCTACGAGGAAACTCAAACACAAGCCCCTTTACCAGCATTTCTATCAGACCTACAGCCACGCGTTGCGATGCATGCGAACGGGTCCCGATAACGCCATCGCGTTCTACTCTTAAATGTGAAGCTTATTTTTCTACATCCGGACGCGACCATTGAGGACTGAGCCCTTAACAGCTTCGCTGTAAATGTTGCAGTTACGCCCGAAAGGCGAAGCATCGAATGCAATAGCAAATTAGTAGATAGACATCTATACGAAGTAAGGCTGGTAATTTTATCGGCCGTATAAACTTGTAAACATAGGCATATACTAAATTAACAAGCATGGTGTCATGCGAGCACAAGCAAATATGAACACATCTCACTCGAAGACCGCGGAAACTCGCTGTCAAAGCGCTGGAGCGAGCAAGCATAGAAGCAGCAGCGAGCGAATTGACCTCCGTGCTGCTCTCGCATCAACGCGAATTAAACCGCGAAACACAGCGCACGGCGGACTCGGCCCCCGTCGCAGATAGCTTTCAAGATACAGAGGCCCGGGCGGCCGCGCGCGCCCGCCCGGGCCACGCGATGTAGAAGGGGCTCGCAAAGATAAAGAATGGTCTTCACTTGAAGGCCAATGTGCACTGCACAGTAACCATTGCCACTTTGTGCACTTGCAAGCGGGCAAACTCATGCTAGGTGGCAGTTCGGCGTTATCGGTAAAATGGTGAAACTTGTAATTCTCAGGTTAGTTAGATGCACGAGTTAGGGACAAATCCAATAAGTACGTACACCTCAAGAACGGTACATACCAGGGTGATTGTCAAGGGCGCGGAAAGCAACAAGAAAATTCGGCAGAAACCTCGCGGTGATGATTGGGGAAGTCAATAAATCAATATGGCTTTCATGAGTAGACCAATTTTTATCAGCTTACTGACAATGAGTGAGTGAAGTAACTTCATTGGAGGTATGGTGAGGACGCGAACTCGTCGCGCACCCGGGCTAGTCCCACGTCGGGACCGGCAGGTCCAGCCCACTGGCCCGGTCGCCGGTCTGACAATGCACTGCCGTGAACAAGCGTCCCTCTTCAATTACTGACGTCACAATTGCTGTGCCTCAATAGAGCGTCTCAGGGCCCTTAATTTTCCTAATCTACAATTTCACAGCTAACCTTTCTGCAAGGCGAGCTCATTTTTGTTCACCACTGCGTTACTTAACGCGCAAATTATACTACTGATAACGAAATTTTTACTAAAAATGACCCTGACAATAATAACGATTGCTCTAACATCTTGTAAATATCTCGTAATCTATACAGATGCAAAATACTCTCGCTCCCGCATAAGCGTGTCAGTACCATACTTTTTTCGCTCTTTCTTGCTAAGCAATACTCTCAACGCCGTCGTGCTTCGCTTAACTAGTCACACAAACACAGTGGGGCGAGCACATATTTACGCACAACGTTGTTTCCGCAGTTCATTTTTGTATGCACTGTTCGCGACTGGTATTACATCTTCTGAGATATCAGTCTTGTGGCGCCCACATCAATAGAATATAGCACATAGAACTGGAGAACTGCACAAGGCTTATCTGCGACGCCATGTTTCTGAAAAATCTTCATTTACTGATAGTCGGCGGTTGGCATTGAAGCGGCGCCATGCGCTATGTACATTTTATAGGCTTAGCGACACCATCGGCAACGTCCAACGAGATGGCAGCCACAGTGTGCAACGCCATTGTGAGGTTGCCCCGCCGTCGGCCGGCTTGCTGACGGTCGACATGCCGTTGCGGGAGCCAGATGCTTTTACTAGTATGCTTTTACTTTTACTAGATGCACTAGCATGCTTTTCTAGCGGCAAACATTTCGTAACAGCGTTGGCGTTCACTTCGCTTAGAGCATTAACTTCTGTCATGAAATATAAGAGACCAGACGAGTGAGGACAATTGGAGGATTCGTGGAGCTCGATTTTGCGTTACTTACAACCACACAAGGATTATATAGAGACCGAAAATAACCGCGCATAAGCCAGATGATATATCTCAAAGGTCTTACTTGACTCGGGACGCGAATACAAAGACGTCAAAACGTGATATATCGCGCAGAAACAAGTCCTTGCGGTAGCGTCTGGTCGACTTAGCTGGATGTGTGACAACTTGCAGCTGTCTTGGATTCAATTACGTGCACCTATACACAATCTCGTGGTCTGTACTGCAACGTCGCGCACTTCCACGAAGTAAGAGATGTTTGATTTCGCTTACGTGGAAAGCATGCCGTTGTTCCACACTTATTGAATTTTAAGCCGTCCTTACAAAGTTCTGAAAGTCTTTAGAAATAATAACGCTGTGGTGCCCTGCACAGTCAGATAGAGTGAAGAGCGGGAGGAATGAAGAATAAAGAAGGAAGATAGGAGAAGTAAAAGAATAAAATTCTCCATTCTGGAGCCGTGTTTGTATTTATCTGACCTGTGGTTTTCGAAGTGATCGTTCAATATACCAGGATTCTTTCCAGAAGTAGGAGTCCGTTAACCTGTGAATCAAACGGGGAAGGGAACAAAAGATAAAAACCGCGAGGCGTGTTTAAGAACGCAATGTGTTGGTTCACTTCGAATAAAGCGTCTCTTATAGCAAGATTGTGGATTCTGGAGGTTAACCACAAATTTGTTACGTAAAAGGGCGATACATGCGTTCCAGTTCGGAAACTATTCGTCTGTGAATAAATAACACCCGCGCTAGGCAGTGGCAAACATAGAGAGAGAAATCTGCCCTCTAATGTGTTTTCTCATGTTGGAGCTTCTCTTGCTCGCGATCGTGCCTCCAGCAGAAGCCGCATATACGCGTTTACATTACCGAGGGCCGATCAACATCTTTAGGACGATCTTACGAGCCGAGAAGGAGGAAATATTTTAATAAAGAAAAGGTTTCGTTATCGTAAATCTAAACGCGAGCAGAGAAACAAAACTGAGCGGATCACATGCTACGCGTAACTGCATGGAAGTAGAACGTGCAATCGTCCTTCAGCGGCTTCCCAAGCATTACAGTGCGGTGAACATCGGGAAAGAATACTAAATTTGTATTTAACGGATGAATACTCTTGATGTGTGGAATTGAATCAGACATGTCAGTATTTAACGAGCAATTTTCCTACTTGATGATTTTGTCTCTGTCAATATATTTAGGTAGGGTACACGTGCTTAGCAACTAACTCTTGAATTAAGTTTGGGTTTCCTGTAGGAACCAGAGTCTTTACGAAAAGGGTTCTACGCCTGTACATCACGTTCCTCCAAGACACCAAATTTATCGGCCTTTGTTGGAACACCCGCAATAATAGAGGGGACCCTCAGGGCGTATCAAGAGGAGTCTTTAGCTCGAGCACAACTCCGATGCCGCTTATTCAAATACATGTAAAACGCATAAACGCTTTTCTGAGATAACCACTGGGCCGATTTTAATGAAATTTGTTGCATTTGCGAAAGAAAGGAAGTTGAATTCTAGTGACTGTTTGAAGCGGAATTTCGACTTAGGGCTTGAAATGTATTAAAGGAATTTTCCAAAATTGGTAAGTTCGAAGAAAATAGAAGTTCAAAGTTTACAAGTTCGTAGGACTGCATCAAAAAAGGATAACGCATTTCTGTAAGCGTTATACGGTAGAGCATCCAAAGCGGACAAATTTGATCTGTCAATTTATATCTTACATGAATTTGTTACATTGTTTACAAGGGTTTTGCAAACTTTGTACTGGCATATTGGTGGTTTATTTGAGAGTCATGCATAACACATAAATTTTGTCCGTTCTAGATGTACTATTAGGCGCAATTTACAGAATTGTGACATAATTTTTTGTTACTAAGTTACAGAGTTGTAAACTTGATAGTTTCGTTATCTGAACATTTGCTATTGTTGCCATTTTTATTAAAGAATGGAGGACCTAAATCAAAAATTCGCAACCAGCAGTTCCTAGATTCTAATACTTACCTTGAAATTCAGTAAACCTCATAAAATTAGGTGCAGTGGTTGCCGAGAAAAAACGATTTCTCCTTTTCCATGTATTTAAAGGTGAGCTCGCGAACTAAAGCTTCCTGTTACCGATTGGTGGCCAGGCACGCCAGGATAACCCGGTTTGCTGAACCACCTCCACCGCTATTTGGGTGTTCGCTTATATATTACAGTGTAAGCTATTATGGGCTCATTGCAATAGCCGTTTCAGCTCGCGATGGTGTCCGCCGCCGTCGCCTCAGCCGCCGATGCCGATGACCGTAACCGCTATCGCCGGAAATGCGAAAAAAAAAAAACTACCCGGTCCCCGCCGCGATTCAGCAATGAGCCACGCAAGCGCTTGCTATCAGGGAGAGGAAAAATGCCCTATAAACGCGCCCTAGGAAGGCTCGCAGGCGCAGACGACGAGATGCGGTTCAGACGAGGCGCGCAATCAACGCGATCCCGAGCCTCCGCCAGTATGGTGGCGCCATCTAGTTAAGGTGTCTGCAAACGCATCGTGCCCGACACGTAAGTTGCATATAGCAGTTGCAGTCTGTATGCAACTGTACCTGGTATTCTGGATACCTTTTCGGTACACGTTATGGCGTCGCCTCGCAAGGTGCGAACCGCTGCTGAAGAAGCGAATCATAGAGCTACGTGCGCGGCTACAACCAGGCATCATCGGGCTCAGCAGACTGCTGTGCAGAGAGCATTACAAGTCGCAGCTCGCCGTCGACGCCGGGCGGACAGTTCAGATCGTTCTCGTCAAAACGAGGCGAAGAGAATTTGCCGCTAAGACCCTGTTGTGCGTGGTGCCGAAATTGGAGCTACTCTTGAGCCGCTCCACCAGCTTACGCTGTGACTGTGCTGCGTGTGCCGCACAGGCCTGTGACTTTTTCGCTTACCCAACGACACGAAAATTTCCTTGGCTGGTAGAGGTATACAGCTTCGCTGTAACAAGCCAAGTGTGTTCTTGACAGTTAAAGAACATGAAGGTAGTACTCTCCTTCACGTTCAAGGCGGATACTTGACCTCTCGGCCACCGCTGTGGTCGAAAAAAAAATTCACCTGAACTTTTTCTCATTAGAGGCAGCAACTTTTATTCTCATAACAACTTCTATTCTCAAGTCTCATATGGTTCGTTCTATTAACGTCGCCATGGAGCTGCAACTGTGCAGTTCCAAACCGGGGGTTCACCGTAAGGGACACACTTGCATCCGAGTCCGCATTGATGGTCTTCTTCGTAAGTGCAACTCTAGAAAGGTGGGAAGAAAAGTATGTATTTTTGAGGCCAATTTTTACTTTTGCCGTAGTAGCGTTTATTACTTATTCATTTCGCTTTAATTAGCGCGATGAAAAAGTCTATTTTTAATGTCGTTTAATGACCCTGCCCGGATACCGGGTCGGCTCGTCGAAATTCGAACAGGGTAAACGCGGAGTGGCGACCTTCGTCGCGAACAAATGCTCTTTCCAGGAACGAGATTTGAAATTAGGCAACGTGAAAGCGGAGGCAACCGCGATCGAAATCATACCGAATGGTTGGCTGAAAAATAGCGTATTCGTAGTGAACGTCTACAGCTCGCCCTCTGACCACAGACAGTCGTTCGCATCGATAATAACGAAGGCGACCTCAATGGCCAGGGGGGCCCCACTAATAGTGGCTGGAGATTTTAACGCGCCCCACGAAGCCTGGGGTTACGCAAGGCCAATGCCCAAGGGAGAGCGGCTATTGGAGGCAGTCACTAAGTGCTCGCTAGAGCTGGTGACGGACCTCCGCTATCCGACTCGACTAGGCACGTCGGTGGCGCGGGATACGACGCCCGACCTGACCTTCGTCAAAAACGTGCGAGGGGCCGAATGGCGCAACCTGCACGAGAAATTCGGCAGCGACCACTACATTCTGGCGGTGACGATCCCCATCAGGGCGGCACCACCGAGAGAATTTAAGGTCGCCTGACTGGGACGCCTTCCGCAAAATAAGGAAGGAAGACACAAGCGAATACGCGGACCTAGACAGCCTCTTTCGAAGGCTCAAAGAGGACGTTAGCACCGCGACGAGGGTCATCCAAACCGAGCTGAACGTGGAAAGGATGGGCGCGAGATTGGCACACCTATTAGAGAGGCAAAGAATTCCATCACGGCCAGGTGGAAAACGCAAAGACTTAATCGCAGACTGCGAAAGAAAATAGCTGCACTAAACAGGGAAATCGAAGCGCACTCGATCGAGCTTTCCAAGCAACAGTGGAACGAGGTGTGCGCGTCGGTAGACGGACAAATGAGAGCCGGAGGCAAATGGAACCTCCTAAAGAAACTGTTAGACGACAGGCAATCCAAGGGTAATCAGAGATTGGCAATCGATAGGATTTTACACAAGGAAAAGGAGCAGGGAAAAACGGAGAGCGAGCTCCTAAAGGAGCTGGCGGAGATGTATTTGCCATTGAGCCCGTCGGGCGACGGCGACTATCCACAATACGCTGGCGCAGAGGTCGAAGAACTCAACGCGCCCTTCACGGAATCAGAAATTTGGGATGCCTTACAAGGCCTCAACGGACGCTCGGCGACGGGCCCGGACGGGGTCTCGAACAAACTGTTGAGAAACCTAGACGGAAAGTCGGTCGAGAAGCTCACTGAAGAAATCAACAGAGCGTGGGAACGGGACGAGTACCCGAGGTCTGGAAAGAGGCCTCGGTCATACTAATACCGAAACCCGGTAAACCACTTGCACCGGAGAACATGCGGCCGATATCGCTAACCTCGTGCGTGGGCAAAACAGCGGAACATGCCATACATAACCGAGTATCGCGGTACATAGAGAGAGAGGGCCTCTTCCCACATAACATGGTGGGCTTCAGACCGGGCCTCTCCACACAGGACGTAATGCTACTACTCAAGAAGCATATAATCGACGGCATGACCAGAGACACCAGAGGCCCTGGACCTAACGAAAGCGTTCGACGCGGTCAAACACAGATTTCTACTGGAAACGATCTCGGTGATGGGGCTCGGCCCGAAATTCCACTCTTACATAAGCTCCTTTCTCAGAGACAGGAAGGCCACGATCAAAATAGGACAGGCCACGTCCGATTGGTACACGCTGGGTGCGAAGGGCACCTCATAAGGGGCGGTGCTCTCCCCACTATTATTCAATCTAGCATTGAAAGGGCTCTCGGACCGGCTGACAAGAGTGACCAGTGTCAATCACGTCCTGTACGCAGACGACATTACGGTGTGGTGCACGGGAGGGTCCGACGCAGATGTCGAGCGGGCTCTCCAAGAAGCGCTGGACACAACGGAAGAGTACCTGATGGAAACGGGACTCCGCCTGTCACCCAGCAAATCGGAACTGTTGTTGTACAGGCCCTCGAAACAGGGCATGAGGAATTTGACGCCGAACGATCAAATCCCAATCAAAATACATACGACCGACGGCCAGCCGATCCCCAAAGTGGACACTATAAGAATCCTGGGGATGCTAATTGAGGCTAAAGGGTAACACGCAAACCGTCATGAAACTCACATCCAAAACGGAGAACATGCTCCGGCTGATCCTCAGGGTGACCAACCGCAGGGGAGGGCTCAGCGAGAGCAGTCTCATCAGACTTTACCACGCCTTCCTCATGAGTCACGTAAATTACGTAGCCTCGGCGCTAAAATGGACCAAGAGAGACGCGGCCAAGATAGAGACACTGATGCGCAAGAGCATCAAAAGGGTGCTAGGTCTTCCGATTACTACAAGCACAGAGCGGCTCGATCAGTTAGGGGTCCACAACTCGCTAGCAGAAATCATCGAAGCACAGACCAAGGCACAGGTCGTGCGGCTGTCGACCACCAGGGCCGGCAGACGCATCCTAGAAGAAGCAGGCATAAATGCAGAGGCAGAGTGCAACGCACGCAAGGTCGCGCTCAGCGCGTCGGTCAGGGGCACTTTCAAGGTTGAACCGCTTCCGAGAAACGTCCACCCGCAATTCAACGAGGGGCGCCAAAAGGCGAGGGCCCGAGCCCTACTGAAATCGACCGCCACCTGCCCGGGACTGGCGGCATTTGTAGACGCGGCCCAGTATGGGCGCAGCGACCGGTACGCGACCGTCTCGATACGCTGGGATGGGACGATCATTAACGCGGCATCGGTCAAGGGGGTAACGTCCGAAGTGGCCGAACAGGTGGCAATAGCCATGGCAATGAGGGACCCCGAACGTCCTTACGTGTACACAGATTCGCGATCGGTGGCCAGAGCATTCGCCTCGGGCTCCATATCGCGGGAAGCGGCGGCCGTCCTCGGCCACGAGGGAGCCGCGGGTCATCACATCGTCAAATGGTTTCTGGCCCACATGGGGGGCGACGTGCACCCCGACTTTCCCAACGCCAACGAGCTGGCGCACGACCGCGCGCGAGGACTCACGCACCGCGGCGATCGTGGCGAGCGAAGTGGCGAGGAGGGAGGGGGGGGGGAGCACCGAGACCCGCTGCTCACCTTCAACGAAATAACAACGCACTATCAGCTGTCGAGGAGGGCCTTCCCGCTCCCCCACGCTAATCTAAATAGACCACAGTCATCGATATTCAGAATGCTTCAGACAGGGTCGTTCCCCTCGAGAGGCAGACTGAGCCTTTATTCACCAGAGGTAGAGCCGCAATGTCTGGATTGTGGCGAATCATATACTGCTCGCTAGCGCACATGCCCTAGCAATGCTCCGCGTTAAGCGGCACCTTGTTCCGTAAAGAAGAAGACTAGGAGGACGCCCTGCGAAGCGACGACCACCAGACCCAGCTCCGGGCTGCCCAGAGGGCTCACGAAATGGCGGAGGCTCACGGGCTTCCCGTCCCAACGTGGGTGCGGCACGCGACCCCTGCCGACCACTGAACAAAGAGTGGGTGGGGAGGGGTTCCTCAGGACTCATTAAAGTTATTTCCTCCTCCTCCTCCTTAATGTCGTTTGAGACTACGATATTTGCGTTAATAAACTGTCACCTTTACGCTTGTTTTAGTCGGTGCTCCACTCCCCTTGCAATTTTCCCTTTTTATTCTTTTCAACATATCAGATATTGGGCATCACAGTGCGTCGAGACTTCGGCAGTATATTTTGTGACGTCTCGTGAATAATTTAATAACATGATTCATTTTTCAATTTCATCGTCTTATTCCCGCCTTCACTCGTTATCGCGGTGTGAAAAAAAGTTTACATTCCGCCTTAGCTGTTAAATTAATTTTTTCTAACGCGATCGAGAAAGAATTTTTATGGTACCATTACTTTTGTTTTAGTGCAACAGAAAGTTTACCGGTCAGATTAATCAATTTTAAAGGCACGTTCACACCGAAAGCGGAGCGTCTAAGCGGCTAAGCGGATTTTCAACGCGGCGAGGCGGCGAGCGCGCGGGCCTCTTCAGACCAGACGACTTCCCTGGTTGCCCGCGCCGCCGAGGAGACGGAGCATCTAGCATTTTCACTGCGGACGTGTCGCCATCTCGTGGCACCGCTCATCCGCCCGTCGTCTGGCGTTCTGATTGGCTGCGGCAAAGTGGAGAGCTCCGGCGGGCGGAAAAAATCGGTCCGAGAGCGATCGGGCTCGCCGCCTCGTTTTCCGCCCGCTTTACCCGCCTGGCGAGGAGGTTTTGCCTGCTTTTCGCTTGCCCGCTTGCCCGCTTTGGCCGCTCCGCCTTCGGTGTGAACGTGCCTTTACAGGTATATTGGAGGAGCTGCTGCGTACTACTCAAGACGGAACTCCGCAGCGGACGTGTCCTGGCAAGTTCCACCATGTGAATAGGCGGGGATATTGCGTCAACCGCAACACCGGCGCCCCAGCCAGTTGTCTTGATCCAACCCCACGACCCTGGCTCTTTTTGCGGCACCGACAACGTCGACATCAATGACTGTCTTGGGAATTACGAGCGCATCGCAACGGACAATCGGTGACTCTCGCCAATGTCGCTTTCTACCTCAGTGGGACTGCGCGTGTCTGGTGCCCGTCTCGGCGCGTTGGCCTTTCTGAAAAACTAGTTTGGAGATACCTTGGCCTCCTGCGACAATTTGCAGACGTCACTTACGAAATAGCCCCGCTCGATCCTACCACGTCTTCTCCTTCCTCAGACGTCATGCACGTGGCCTGCCTCAAGCCATACCTTTCGCCCACCACCCGACCCTGTCTTAGGCGCCGGGTCAGCGCTTTTCCAGCCGGAGGTTAATGTCACGAGACTGCGCGCAATGGAACAAAGACGATGCTGACCACTGGGGTGAAGAAGACGACTATAGAAAAGATTGTCTTTCCGCCATCTTGGCAGTGCTACAGCTAGCTCTAAATAGTTTGTAAATATACTTTCATTTATACCGTTTCCCGTGGCAATATTGTTAAATTTTGGCACAGGTTACGTGGAACACCCTGTATATTGGCTGTAGCTGAGCCGCATACACAGTTCGGATATAGTCTGCGGCTTTACCCTCCTCAGACCATTTGTCCCCCCACAGGGACATTGGTTCACAGGCGACGAAAACTACAACGGCTGTTGCAGCGGAGAGAACCAATGTCCCTCTAGGAGGACAAGGTCTGTGGCGCCATCTACCTTGAGCTCGGCGAAATTTCTCTTTCCCGCTCGGAAAAAACATGGCGGCAATCAGCGCCAGCACGTTTTATGCGAGACGGCCTGGTAAGTCGCTTTATCGTTGGTCTTAACGCTTTTCATTTTAAAAAATTGCAACGGAGTGCAAAGGTTTAATGCCTGGAGAACACATTGACACCGTTTAGAGAAAACCATTGACTTTATTGGGACCTTCGCAGCTTACTAAGTTTAGTGTCCTCGCACAGGGACATTGGGTTCATGTGCGTGTTTATATTGAAGTCAGATGGCCGACTAGCACATTCTTTTTTATGAAAGTTTACCAGTGGGAATTTAAGTCTAACTTCCCGTTGCTTTGTAATTTCAGGCTTATCCACCAAGAAGGCAGACGAAGTATTGCAATCAATTTGCGACCGGAAAACTTCCGATATTTCGGACTCCGAGAATGAAGACGACGTTGACGACGTGAATGCCGCGTATGATTCCGACACTGAGGAGTATGCTGGTTCATCTTCTGATAGTGACGACGACGGCTCCAGCGGCGTAGGAATTTCGCAAAGGCGTCCTCTGTGGAAGGCAGCCAATTCTTCACCAGCAAACAATGTGCCTGTTCTCGAGACGGGGTGTGTTTTTTCGGAAGCTAGATTGGAGTTCTCGCCTGCCGACTACTACAAGCAGTACGTAGATGACAACATGCTCGAAAAAATGGCGGAGAAAACAAACCAGAGAATTCTGAGAGAGCGTGGAATCATATCTAAAATCACTGGTCAGGAAGTCAAACAGTTTCTGGGTTGTTCCATGCTGATGGGAGTGATTGGCTATCCAAGAATACGATTTTTTTGGAAGAAGGGCCTGGCTGTTAGCTCAGTAGCCGACACCATGCCACGGCATCGTTTCTTCTTACTGCGATCTAACCTGTGCTGTCAACTTGACGATGACATCAGTGATGACGACAAGAAGAGCGAGAGACTTTGGAAGGTTGCGCCTTTCGTTGAGATGGTGCGAAAGGGCTGCTTGGGCTTGGAAAGACCCAACTGCTTCTGTGTGGATGAACAAGTCATCCCATTTTCAGGGCGCTGTCCTATGAAGCAGTATATCCCTAACAAACCAAATCCTGTGGGCCTGAAAAACTTTGTTCTCGCAGGAAAGGACGGGTTGATTTATGATTTTGCAATTTACAAAGGCAAAGAGACGTTTCCAGACTTTGGCCTTGGCATATCGGGCAACTCAGCCTTGAAGCTGGTTGAGACAGTGCCTGCATGCTCCACGCTTTACTGTGACCGTTGGTTTTCTTCGGTCGGTTTGATGGATGAGCTCATGAAGAAGGGCATTTTTGGCACCGGCACTCTGATGAAGAACAGAATGCCAAAAGAGGCCCATTTCACAAATGACAAGGATTTGTTGAAGAAATCTCGGGGCACTTCGGAGCAGCGACTGCGACAAGACAGCACGCTTGCTTGCACAAAATGGGTCGACAAAAAGCCCATTGTGATGCTGTCGGCTGCCTTTGGAGTGGAGCCTGAAGATAAGTGCAAAAGATGGTGCAAGAAAGACAAGAAGTTTCTGGATGTCCCGCGCCCATCCGTCATCAGAAACTACAATGCAAATATGGGTGGTGTTGACTTAGCTGACAGAATGCTCTCCCTGTATGCTCAAAGGAGCCGCACAAACAGGTGGACACTGCGTACAATTCTTCACATGTCTGATCTTGCTTGCGTAAACAGCTGGCTTCAGTACAGAGCAGACAAGAAGGCAGAGGGCGTCCAAAGAAAAAAACATTCTGGAGTACCTTGATTTCAAGCTTTGCGTGGCCGAAGCATTGATATGGCAGAAGGTGATCGCAACTCGTCAAGAAGACGAAGATGACCTAGACATCCCACCAAGGAAGAGGCCAAAAGCTCTGCCATCAGAACATTTCCGCAAAACAGACGCACTGCATTTGCCAATGAAGGACGACCTACCAAATGGAGCGAGGTGCCGGAACGCTGGCTGCAGCATGAAGACACGCCACAGATGTGCTCGGTGCGACGTGTACCTTTGCATAGAAGTTGGAAGAAACTGCTTCTATGAATTCCATTCGTGAGTTCTGTCGCAAAGGAATTGCGCTGATAGCTTGACTCACTGGTGTGTGGGGTTAAGAACGTCCCAAAAGTGATCTTGTTGTGCTCTAAATGTGTCATCAGAACTAATAAAAACCAATTTAATCTTTCATTCTCTAAAGTTCATCCTCGAAACAATTATTTGCTGCCCTTTCCAAATACACAAAAATGCATACGTATTTCTAGCAATGCCTAAGGATAGACCCAGTGTCCCTGCAGGGGGACAAACAATTACTTGTTGTTAGGCTCTGCGCACATTCAAAATAATTTTTTTGTGGGTTCTATGCAACACAAAAGTAAGTATAAGGACTTGGTCAAAGTTATTTCTCCGTGCCATTACTCTCAGGTCTGAGGAGGCTACGGAAAGATGATCTAGAAGATCTCTGGATTTTAGCTCTCCTCTGATAAGTGCTGCTCTGCCGGAGGCAATGCAAATCAAGGAGCCTAATCGCGTTGTAAAGAAGGCGCTAACGTTGGAGTGCATTTGAGACTGTAGCGAGCTACTACGTGCCACAGTGATCCTACCACAAAAGACGACAACGAAACGCAAGCAGGGAATTGGCAGTGACAAGACCGAAGGCCAGCGGCACTTGGTCCCGCCTGATTGAGCGGTCCCGCCTGATTGAGCGGACCCGCTTTAAATATATTTTGTGGACACCAGGCCCCGACGTCCGTCTGGTTTTTCCTCACCCACAAGTTATGTTTAAACCGGGCCCGCTCACTCAGGCGGGAGCGGGACCAAGCGCCGCTGGCCTTCGGTCTTGACCCCTGCTCGCGCATCGTAAGCGTGTCACCAAAGTCCGCTATCCTCGTCGACACTGGTGCCGAGATCTTCGTCCTTCTACGTTGGCTGAGCGACGCCATCCTCCCGACTCGCCTCGTCTCCTCGCGGTCAACGGATAGGTCGTCCGGACCTACGGCCAAAAGTCGATGACTCTTGACATCGGCCGCAGACGTACCTTTAGCTGGGTCTTTGTCATAGCGAACGTGAGCCAGCCAATCATCGGAGCCGATCTCTATCACTACAAGCGCGTCGTCGACGTGCAGTCCAGCCGCATCTTGGACTCCGAGCCGAGCTTAACCTTCCAAGGCGCTTCCTGTCGCGCTCCGCCGCTCCGGCTTTCTCCAGGCTCACATGACCGTTCCCGACCCTTAGTCAGCCGTCCTTGTTGAGTTTCCGGACATCTTCCGACCACCCTCCTTTCAGTCCTCGGTCGTTCACAGCGTGACACATCATATTGTCCCGACTGGCCCTCCCATGCTTGCTCGGGCTCGTCGCTTCGAGCCTGATCGTCGAGCTGTCGCCAAAAAGTAGTTTGAACACATGCTTGACCTTGGCTTCATTCGTTCCACCTCGAGTCCTCGGGCCTCGCCACTCCATACAGTGCACAAGAAGACCGGTGACTGGTGCCCGTGCGGCAGTTACCATGCCCTTAACAAAGCCACTGTCCCGGACCGGTATACAATACCGCACATCCAGGATTTTACGTCAGCATTGCATGACTGCAACGTCTTCAGCAAGACCGACGTGGTGAAAGCCTATCACCAGATTCCTGTGGAATCCTCAGATTCCACAGATCGCCATTATAACACCCTCCGGCCTGTTGGAATATCTGCGGATGCCTTTCGGTCTTCGTAAATGGATATTGCAGGGAGAGGCCTTCGTCCTGCAGTGGACATAAAATAGGCTGATGATGATGATGACGAATGCGGCCCAGACCTTTCAGCGTTTCGTTGACTAGGTATAACGTGGCTTGACGTGCTGCTTTGCCTATCTTGACGACATCCTTGTCTTCAGCACCATCGCCGAAGCAAGTGCTCACAAGACTCATCAAGTTTGGCCTTATCGTTAACGGTCCGAAGAGCGAGTTCAGTGTTACGCAGTTGAATTTCGTGTTGAATGCCGTGTGCGTCAACGCACACTGCATTCGTCCACTCCCAACCCGCGTCACTGTCATCCGTGAGTTTCCGCAGCCATCCACCACCAGGCAACTACGTGAGTTTTTTGGCCTCGCCAACTATTACCGTCGCTTCATTCCTCACTGCAACAATATACTGCAGCCACTCCACGACCTTCTCTCGGGCCTCAAGACACCGAATACTCCCTTTCCCTGGAACGACACCGCTTACTACGAGTTTGGAGGCATCAATGAAGCCATTGCCGGCGCGAGGCTCCCCGTCCACCCCAAATGGGACGCCCCAACATCCGTCATGGTTGACGCATCGGACACCGCTGTCGGCGCAGTCTTCAGCAGTTAGTTGCTGGTGCTTGGCAGCCCATCGCCTTCTTTTACAAGAAGCTTGCACCCCTGAGCACCGCTACAGCGAGAGCTGCTTGCAATCTATTTGGCTGTGAAGCACTTTCGACATTTTTCTCGAGGGACGTTCCATTCATGTCCTTACAGACAATAAACCACTGACGTCCACCCTAGCGTCCAGCAGCACCTCCTACGCTCCCCGAGAATTCAGACAGGTCGCCTACATCTTGGAATACGCCAGCGACATTTGTCACGTCAGCGGAAAATCCAACGCCGTTGCCGACGCAATCTCTCGCGCAGCCATTCATGCCACAGACCACGGACGACCGGTCATCGACTTCACGGCCATAGCTGCTGCCCAGAGTATCGATGCCGAGCACCAGCTGCTTCGCACGAGCGGCATCTCTGGTGTTTGCAGATGTCTTGCTGCCTGACTGCGACGTACCCCTTTGCGATACGGCGACTGGCCACCCTCGTCTCTACGTGCCTCGCTCATACCGCCGGGCCGTCTTTGATACCCTCCATTTCTTGGCTCATCCTGGCATTCGCGCAGAACAGCGACTCGTTACTTCTCGTTATGTGCGGCCTAGTATCAACGTAGACGTTCGTCACTGGTCACGCACGCGCCTCAACTGCCAACAGTCTAAAGTGTGTCGCTATACTGCGACTCCTCTTGGCAAATTCTTGTCCCCGGACACACGCTTCAGCCATCTGCTCGTAGATATTGTCGGCGGCCTTTCTCCCTGCGGGAACCATCGCTACCTGTTAACCTGCATTGACAGGTTCACCAGATGGCCTGAAGCGATGCCCCTCCTGGAAATAACGGCGGAGTCCACAGCTAGAGTTATCAACACTCTCTGGATTAGCCGCTACGGTGTCCCTTCCCACATTGTATACGACCGACTGTGGTCGTCAATTCGATTCAACCTTCTTCGCCAATCTATCTCAGCTCCTCGGCGTCAATCAGATCAAGACTACCTCTCACCACCCGATATCAAATAGGATCATCTAACGTTTGCACCACCAACTGGAGGCTTCCCTGTTGGCTTCGACTTTTCCTTCATCATAGATCGAGCGCCCTCCTTTCGTTATGCCTGGTATCCACACCACTCCTAGTAGTGACTCTTCCTCCAGCGCCGCCGAGCTTACGTTTCGCTCCACTCTTCGAGTCCCTGGTGAATTCTTCGACGACTCACCCGCCGTACCTGCCGACGTTTCCGACTACGCCTAACATCTACGCAGCGTTATGCGTACTGTCCTTCACCCCGACAACGACATTCTTCCCGTCGTGTATACGATAACCCTGACATTCAGAACTGCACGCACGTCCTTGTGCGCCACGACGCCGTGCGTCCTCCCTTACGGCCCCAGTATGATGGTCCGTTCAAGACACTCAAGCGTGCGCCTAAATATGTTGTGTTGCTCATCAACAGCCGAGAAGATACGGTCTCCGTCGACCGTCTGAAGCCTGCCTACTTTGATTCTGATGCTCTAGCCACTTCTTCTGTCACATTCCCTCCCGACCGGGCCAGTCGTATACTCGCCGCTTGCGTTTCGCACCACCACCATCCGCTCTGTACTATTCGTTCCACTCTCACGGCTTCCTCGCTAGAAGGGGGCTCTTGTAGCGTGCTACTACGTGCCACAGTGATCCGACCACAAAAGACAACGACGAGACGCAAGCACGTTCATGGTGCGTGAGCAGGAGAATCGGCAGTAACAAGACCAAAGGCCGGCAGCGCTTGATCCCTCTCCCGCCTGGTTGAGCGGGCCTGGCTTAAATATAATATGTGGACACCAGGCACAGAGGTCTGTCTGGTTTTTACTCGGCCACAAGACAATAACAGAGGTACCGGCGGCTCATATAGAGCACTTCCGGTGACCGTGCATGAACGTTTCGATATGTTGAAATGACTGCAATGGCAAGTATATTGTTGCTTACTCTGTCGTAACACGCTGCACTTTTGGTATTGGTGCTGGAGATCGATCTGCAAGAAAACGGAGAACATACAGTCAGCTTTGAGTGCGCCGCATGCCTTGTGCTGTCACACACTGTATTAACGACGTGATCGAAGAAACTGAAGCACATAAAAAATATTTGCAACTCCATAACCCAACCGCAAACGAAGATATCAATGTGGAGGTAGCCGCGCGAACATTTAAGGAGTGGCAACGGCTGTGCCCATGGTTGAATGTTCGCTCGCAAAGGCTGTTCGCGTGGTTCTCTTCGGCTTGATTCATACGGCCGTCTAAGGCTCCCCGTCCCGTCACCGTCAAGGGCAATGGCGTTTGTAATGATGCGTCGGTTTCTCATTGGTTTTTCTCCAAACGTGCGACACCGCCGACATTAAGGGCATCGACCAACGTTCCCGTGTGCCATTTATGAGGGGAAACCGACGAAGAAACGCCGTCTCATGACGAACGCCGGTGACATGACGGTGACGGAACGGGGTACGTTTGACGGCTGTGTGAATCCGGCCTTCCTCTCCGTCGGCATCGCGGACGATGGCGATGCCCGCTACATGACGATTCTGTAAACTGTATGTTGGATCATCTGAATGCAAACACATGTGTTGTACTGGTTCTAAGCTTACGTGAAATGATTACAATGTGAATGGGAGAAACCTATATGACCCACACATTAGTGGTTATCGACACTGGTTGAAATTGAAGAGCTGTGAGGAACGGAGATGAGTGTAGTGTAGGGCAACTTTATATTTTATTATACCCCGCCACTTCGTCATCCTTTACTTCGCATTAACTCCAGGTGCCCACGCCTGGAGCATTAAATTTGTAAATTTAGTTCGCTTTATATGTCGGAATAGATGCTGTTTACGGAAGGGCGAAGTAGTCTTGAAGCTGTATTAGAGAGCTTTAAACTTTATGTATCAGTCTTTTTAAAAACATTCTGATTTTCCGGAGCTCTTGTCAAACTATTGGTGGCCTAAATAAAATGTGCTCCCAGCAGTCGAAAAAATGCAACAAACCTCCTGAAATTGGTTCAGTGGATGTAGTTCTCTCCGTTCACACATAGCACATAGAAGCTTCCTCTAGTAAGCCTTCTGGTATATAGTATTTCTTATATTCTTTTCAGTGATAATATCGCGTAATATTTGTTGCATTTGCGTTGTAAGCGGATGTTAGATTATGTATTACAAAGTGCGAATTTCACCATAGGCCGTTTAAGCTTATAGACACGACGAGAAATGGGCATGGCTATTCTTGTGAAAAAAAAATAAATAAATAAATATTTACAGTGGTCTTTGGATAGGAATGTCGCAATCTATATGAGAATCAGTCTCACAGAGATACAGAGAGGAGAAAGGAAAGGTGACAAGATCAACAAGACGTGTGTTCGCATCGCTACCCTCGTAACCCTACTCAGGAACAGAGCCACAAGAAATGAGCGCTGAAGAACATCGGTGAAGCATACATCAGATTTGGCAAGAGCGCTTCCTTGCGTGAACGGTTGCATTTCCTTGCACCCAGAAGATTCTGTCATCATTGCATTCGGGGTAACTTTTGTGCGCAGTCCTCTTATCGAAATGCAGTCGCTCGTGCCGGCAGCCGTTGAAGTGTTCATTGTTACAATATCACGTAAATATCTTATTTAAGTTCGCGGCAAAATGTGGTGATAGCGCCTTGAATTTCTTTTCTCTCAGATTGTCAATTGTTTCACATGCCATGTTTCACACGCAGGGCCACTGGCGGTGCCACTTGTAGCACCAAAGCGGCGGTGGCACCAAATGACGACCGCACTGCGGCTACAGGATGTATTCGACTGACGACTAGAGATTTCCAGGAGAGGCCTTTATTTGAAATCCGGCGTTTGGGAGGCCCGGGCCTGGGGCCGCCTAGATAGCGACTGGGAGCTGTTGCTCCCGCACGGCATCCATGGCTCGCTGGACGGCCCAAAGTTGGTCTAGGAGTTCTGAGCTGAGCAGCGTGGCCGACCACCGCGCCCGTAGATTTTCCGGGAGACTGCCATTTTTTTCTTGATATATTTTACATTCCCACAACATGTGTTGAAGGGTGGCTCTAGCAGACTTGCAAGCTTGCATATATCGCTGGCGTATATCTCTGGTTAGAAAGTCTTTAACTGCGCGGGACTCACATAGGTTTCTGTTTGTAATCGCCTCCAAGGAACGGACTCAGCTCTGTTCAGTTTAGTGTGAGGCGGTGGTTATATTCGCCTCTGATTTTGATAGAATTTTGTAACATCGTTAAATCTTGTTAATCTGTCTTTTTCTCTCCAGATCTCCTCCTCCGCGTTCCCCTGACCAATGGAAGTCACTCCTTGCTCAGCTCGGCGAGTAAGACCTCGAGCTTCGCGGTGTGCTACCTCGTTGGGGCTGATTGCGTGAATGCCTGGAGTCGTATGCGCTGGGAACCACAGCAATTGCCTGCTATTCTTCTCTGCGTTAGAGAATTTTGCTTTGTTGACTATGATGATGTGCCACGCCTCAGGAGAGATCCTACCCTTAGCATAGTTTCTAATGGCCGCCTGAGAATCGCTAATTATATATTGAGCATTCGTGGAGACCAATGCTAGTAGTGCAATGGCTACCTCCTGTGCTGTCTCGGAATGTTTGGTATTAACTGACACGCTTGTAAGGGGTTTTTGGGTGTGATCTACAACTACTGCCACGTAGCTATTTCTGTGTGGGTATTCAGCCGCGTCTACGAAGGCTGCTCTGTCGTGGGATCCATAGCTTCGGATCATTTTCTCTGCTCTACTTGTGCGTCTGCCCTTGTTGTAAACTGGATGCATGTTCTCGGGTATATTTGTTACTAGGAGTTTGTCGCGAATTTCTCTCGTTATCGTCCTCTTTTCCCCGTATTAATTGTGGTAATTCATTCCTAGCTTGTGTAGTATATGCCGTCCTGTTTTGGTTTTGGTTAGTCGTTCCACCTGGGATGTTTGTTGCGCTTGTATGAGTTCGTCCAGTGTGTTGTGGAGTCCTAACTTTAGGAAGAGATGTGTGCTCGTACTGATTGGTATCCCTAGTGCTAGTTTGTATGCCTTTTTTGTGAGGATGTTAATTTTGGTCTTCTCAGCTGCAAACCAATTGTGGAAGGCTGCTATGTATGTGATCTGACTGAATACGAATGATTGTATGAGCCGTATGATACTTTCTTCCTTCATACCCTGGTGCTTGTTAGTAATTCATTTGATTAATCTTATGGTGTTCGTTACCTTTGTGTCTAACTTCCTTATGGTTTCCCCGTTTGTATCTTTGTTCTCGATTATTAGACCCAGCACCTTGAGCTGATTGACTATTGAGATATTCCACCCGTTCTTGGTGTGTAGCTTGATTTCCTCGTGAGCCTGGTTTCTGTCGTATCCTTTGGGAGGTCTGCCCCTATGTGTGGCGCGGTATAAGAGAAGTTCGGATTTCTCTGCAGAGCATGTGAGGCCTGTCCCTATGAGGTGTTCCTCTACTGTGTTTATTGCGGCCTGGAGTCGTTGTTCTATTGATCCGTCGCTACCATCACAGACCTAGATAGTAATATCGTCCGCATATATTGTGTGATTGAGGGACTCTATGTGATTTAGTTTTTCGGGGAGTCCCATCAAGACGAGATTGAACAGCATCGGGGAGATAACAGAGCCTTGTGGCGTGCCGGCCCCCCCCGATGTCGATTTCTGGTAACGTGAGTCCTCCGATGGAGAAGACGGCTTTCCTATCTGATAGGAAGCTCTTGATATAGTTATATGTCCGTTGCCCCAGTCCTAATCGCTTGATGTTTTCCAATATGGTTGCGTGGTTGGCATTATCAAAAGCCTTTTTAAGATCAAGGCCCAGGACGGCCGTTGTAGAGCGCGTTTTATAATCGATTATCTGATGCTTAAATTGAAGCATGGCATCTTGTGTCGAAAGGTTTTTGCGAAATCCTATCATTGTATCTGGGTATATGTTATTATCCTCTAACAAGTTGTCTACTCTGTTTAAAATGACATGTTCCAATAATTTTCCGACGCAGGATATTAGGGAGATCGGTCTGAGGTTGTCGATCTGAAGCTTTTTACCAGGTTTTCGAATAAGCGTTATCATCGCTTTCTTCCATTGAGCTATGATAACGCTTATTCGAAAACCTGGTAAAAAGCTTCAGATCGACATATAGTTATCATCGTTTTCTTCCATTGAGCTGGAAGAAGACGACGAGGTTGGCCTATGCGAACACGCCTCACATGGGCTCCGGCTTTTCACCTCAATATCTGCTGAATTACTTGCCGTATCGACCTGACACCGACGTCAACCAGCGCCGCAAGTGAAGAGGCATCTTTCGAGACCACTCTCAGGCCAGTCCACCAAATCTTACGGCCTTCACCGACGTTTTTATTTCGACGTGTACGGCTAGGGCTAGCGCTCGCTTGGCACACAGCATGGACGCGGGCACGCCGCCCCAGCAGCACGTGCTCATGGACGCGTCAGAAAACGGCCCAGTAATGTCAGAATCCTCCGAAGAGCCGAAAAATGACGATCCATGGATCACAGTAAAGAGTAGGAAGTAGAAATGGACGCCGAGCAAAGCACCAGAAAATACATCTATGTCAACTACGACACAGGAGACGCAGCACGCCCAACCGACAGCCGCACCGGTGCACAGACGACTCCCTCCGCTACCGAAAGATGATTACAAGGTGCATGGTTTCAGAACGGCGCAACAAGGAAGACGACAGACGAAAGAACACACGAACACAAGCGCCGACTCACAACTAAGGTTTATTCGACATCACAGAGCAGATTTATACACACACGTGGCCACACACAACGCAAAAGAACCAAAAAACCAGCTGTCCCTCCATTGCGCTACAGGATAAAGAAATCCTGTACCTGAATGGTTAACGTGTTCTGGTTTTTTGGTTATTTTTGCGTTGTGTGTGGCCACGTGTGTGTATAAATCTGCTCTGTGATGTCGAATAAACCTTAGTTGTGAGTCGGCGCTTGTGTTCGTGTGTTCTTTCGTCTGTCGTCTTCCTTGTTGCGCCGTTCTGAAACCATGCATCCGTACCAACTCGCCCAATTGTCAGTGCTACTCAACGTGATTAAAAGGTGATTTTCCGCCCTCGAGAAACTTCTACGTTTGCTAGGTGGCAGACGGATCAAATCGCCAACAGCATCAAAAGGGCGAGTAATCAGCCAATCGGAACGTGCACGCAAACCATGATCGTAAGAATAGAGCCACAACAAAACATCGCCATCGCGAGCGTACCCGACAGAGATTACGCGATCAAGCTAATCAGAATCAAATCACTACAACTTGGAGAGAAAGAATACGCAGTCACCGCATACGCAGCAACGCCTGACAACTCGGGCGAGAATGCTAGGTACTACCCACTCTGCTCTCATCACTTTCGAAGGGGAAGAAGTGCCTTTCGTCGTGCATTACATGGACGGAGAAAAACGCTGTTACTTGCACCGCTCCGCGAAACAAGTATGTCAACTGTGTCGCACGGTGGGACACCGCGCAGACGTGTGCCCTCAACCAGACGTGAACCTGTGTGCAAAGTGTGGTACGGCCAACCCTGCGCAAGATCACGAGTGCACTCCAAAGTGCGCCCTATGCCAGGGCGAACACCTCACGGCTGCAAGGGATTGTCCCGAAAGATACCGGAATCAATCCAAGAAAACAGCAGACCAAAGGGAATCGCGGCCCACCATTCGCCAGCCACAGAACTCCTCTCGGGCGGTAACACGATCGAAATCCCGGTCAAGATCCCGACAGAGGTCGACGTCCCGTGCCAGGCATATAGCAGCGCCAGGGCAGCAGAAATCGACAAACTCGCAGGTGAGCTGGTCACAGCATTGTTTTCCGTCTCTCACTGCTCGTGATCCCAACTCTGCAGACAAAAACATAACAATCCCTACTTTCATAGACGAACTCCGTAAACAATTCAAAGAGGACAGAGAGACACACGCAAGGGAGTTAAAAGAGACTAGGGAAACTTACATTAGAAAAATAGAAAAAATCAAAGAAAGACACACTAAAGAAATGAAAGAGGCCAAAGATGAGATAAAAGCCGCAAAGGAAGAAATAGCCAAACTAAGAGCTTCGCTAGCGGAAAGTCAGGCGGTAGCGACCACCTGCAAGGAGCATCTCCCTTCTCTGTCATCGGAAGCAAACTCCCTCCCCAATACCACTACGTCGTCCGTCGAAATGTTTCACCAGATGGAAACTTCCCTGTCGCAAAAGCTACAACAACAGCTGCAGCTGCAGGAACAGCGTCAGATGCAGCAACTTCAACTTTTCCTCCATGAAAAACTTCAGGAACAGCTTCTCGCCTTCCGCGAGCAGCTAGCAGACCATCTTCCTGTTAAAGGAAAGAAAAGAAAGAAGCCGAAAGCGAACTCAAGCGTCGATGATCTGGATAGGTCCATGGAGAACGCCCCACGATGGCGAGTAAGCGCAATAATCACGCACAAGAACTCCATGCATGGCAGTGGAATTGCAGAAACTTCTCAAGAAAAAAAGCCACACTACAACAATACATAAAAACCGCAACAACTCCACCGCAGGTTATCGCATTACAGGAAACAGGTACGAGGCCCACCATGTCCGGATATGAAACGTATATGGCGAAGACAGATACAAGGGTAGCAGTGCTTGTCTTCCGCAGGCTGACGGCAATAGACCGCACACTGGATGGTAGTGACATTGACCACGTATTTATAGAAATACTGCCGGCAGACAGGAAGGCACGCAGCGTCTTCGTCCTAAACATATATAGCCCACCAAAAAATGTGGTGAAAATTTTGATTACCTCATCAGATCGGCACTCAAGGAAGCGAAAAACAACACGCTGCTTGTGCTAGGCGACTTCAACGCGATGCATCCGACTTGGGGTTACAACCTCACTTCAAAGAACGGAAACACCATCCACTCGCTCATTCAAAAACACGCACTCACACTCCTCACAGACCCAGACTTTCCAACTAGAGTGGGAAATAGTGTATCAAGGGACACATGTCCGGACCTTACCATGATCAAGAACCACGAAAAGGCTACATGGAGAAATATGGAAGAAACGCTGGGTAGTGACCACCACATCCTGGAGGTTACCATTTCGCTCACGCATACACGCGAACGCATCAGTCAGATCTTATTGACGGACGGCATTTCGTAAAGCGAGAGTTCAACAAAATATAGAAAAGGAGGATATCACATCGCTGCAACAATGGACGAGTGAGCTCAAGGAGTCGATCAGGCAACACTCAAAGCAGATGCAACTCACCACGGAAAATCCAGTGGTAGACCTATATCTCGTGCATATGTGGGACGCTCGTAGAGGCCTTTTGAAAAGATGGCGCAAACAAAAACATAATAGAAAACTAAAATTGCGCATAGCTGCTCTTACACAACAGGCGGAAGAATACGCTACTGTCTTGGTGCGCCAAAACTGGCAACAAATGTGCGCCAGCCTGAGCGGAAGGCTCAGCTCGTCTAAAACGGGGGCAATCCTAAAACACCTACTGGACCCAACCAAAAGCAAGCAACAAACCTCGCACACAATCAGACGCATACTTCGCAACCAACCGGGGTCGGATGAAGATATTCTGCGAGAGCTAGAGGCAAAATACATCGGCGATCACACACGGAACCAAACATCTATACCAAAATATAGTGGGAAGCCAAATGAAGACCTAGATCGCCCATTTGAAATCACGGAAGTCTGGACAGCGCTTCACTCCCTAACTCGAAACACAACGCCCGGTCAAGATGGGCTCACAAACAAAATGCTGAGAAACCTGGACGACAACTCAATAGAAGCCCTAACGACTTTCTTTAATACCCATTGGGAAGCGGGAACACTACCAAATGAATGGAAACACGCGCACATAGTATTCATACCGCAGTGGCGCACCGACGGGGGGGGGGGGTGGGGGGGGGATTCAGGGCCGAAAGTGCTGCCACCGCCGCTGGGGCCCTGGACTGAAGGCTCCACCCACCACGGAGATCGACGCTTCTCCGTGCCTCATCAAAATCAAGTTTTGTCTCTCTCTCTCTCTCTCTCCATTGAGCTAGTACTTCTCCTTTTATCCAGCACTCGTTTATGCATTCGGTTAGGTTGGTGATCGATCCATCATCGAGGTTCCTGATAGTCTTGTTTCTTGTACCGTCTGGGCCTGGGGCTGATTTGTTGTTTAACTTTTGTAGGGCCACGCAGATTTCTGCCTCCGTGAATTCCTCATCTAATTTTGCGTTGATATTCCCGTTGTAGCTAGGATGGTTGCAAGGGGGTGCCTGTGTTATGTATTTCTGCTCCAATTCTTTGAGAAATTTCTCTTTTGTGCCCTCATAGGGGTGTATTAACTTACTAATGGCTTGTCTGCGGTTTTTCTTGCTATTCTCAGGGCCCAGCAGGAACCTAAGCATGTGCCAGGTTTTGCCGGTGCTTAATTGTCCATCCATGAAATTACAGATCTCGTCCCATTGTTGCTTGCTCAATTGCGCAGCATATTCTTCTATTTCTTTGTTGAGGAGCGCTATGCGCTTTCTAAATTTTCTGTTATGCTTCTGACTTTTAAGTCTATTTTGCAGCGACTGCTTAGCTTCCCACATGTGGAGAAGTCTGCTGTCGCGTTTCTCCAAGTTAGATTCAGGCGGTGCTATTTTTGTGGCAGCTTTGACGTCATCGCTGAGCTCTTTAGTCCATTGTTCTATGTCTGTGATGGATCGTTGCTGTGTAGCCTCTCGCGTTCTACGAAGTAGTTCCCAGTATTAGTATTATAAGTATTAATTTGATCTGTCATTCCTTGGGTATATTCGGCCCTTCGTTGACGAGTAACTCCGATATGCGGTGGTCACCACCCAAATCTTCTAGTGTGTTACGCCACGTCACCTTTTCAATATTCTTGGTAAATGTTAGGTCTGGGGTTGTGTCCCTGTTTAACGCCGTGCCTACTGTGGTTGGACTACCGGGGTCTGTGACGCAGTGTGGGGGGCATTAAAGTCTACCGGATTTTCTCCAGCTAATTTGAGGGATTTCTGGAATAGGCTCTTGAATTTGTGCTTACGGTTAGTGGGGTTGCTATAAATGTTCAAAATAAATAAGCTAGGTCCTGTCTTCTTTTGTGGGATGAGTTCCAATAGAATATTGTCTATGCGCGCTATGCCTGTGTTGTGTTGCACGCACACTGCGTTTATTTTTACCAGCGTGGTTAATGCCCTGGTCTCCCCTTCGGCATAACCAAAACATCTGTATCCTGCCAGCTTTGCGACCCCATGTGTTTCTTGCAGAATTATGACGCCCAGCTTATCCTTGTCTTTTAAATACTGCTGCAAAACTGACTTTTTGTTTTTGTAACTCCTACAGTTCCATTGCCATATCCTGAACCCGGTTTGCAGCGTGCCTCATTGCTTGCGCGACCATGGGAGGGAGACGGGAGGCTGGAGAGAAGCTGATCTTATATAATTTTGTGGTTGAGAAGTGGGCAAGGATTGTGGTGCTTCAGATGCACCAGATGGGATTCCATTACCTGGTGACTGGTTTGCGTCTAGGATGTCTAATCTACTCATGATTGCTGCTATTGCCTTAGCCATTTGGTTCATCATTTCGTCCCGTTTTTAATTTGCCTTTTGTATCTCTACTAGGGTCTTTTGAATATCGGCTAATGCTTTATCTACCGCCGTGTTATCTAGTTTATCACTTCTGGCTTGGGCCTTGCGTTTGAGTGGAGGGGGGTCATCCCCTTCGTCCATCTTATTGTCCGGGACTTCAGTTGGATCCTTCGGGCTCGCGTTTGGAGCGGAAGTTACCTGATTTAATTGGCTTTTTCCTTCCTTGAGACTCTTTATTTCATCGCTCATACGTGCTAGCATAATCCTCAACTGCGCGTTCTCGTGATTTAGTTCCTTTATCTCGTTATTAATGGCAGTGTCCCCACCAGCCCCCGGGCACTTGCCATCGACCACGTCTGCCCAGCTCACCGTGGTTGTCGTGCTTGCTGAAGTGGGTGGCCTAGTTCTGGACCTGGATTTGGATCCGGGTCGTGTCCCCGGTGTCCTGGAGCTCGACCGGGATAAGGATCTGGGGGTGGATGGAGGCCTTGTTCTCGATCTGGAGCGTCTTTCCCTGGCGTTTGGCCTTCCACGAGACTCTGCCCTGTCTTCTCTTGAGGTAGCATCTTCATGTTCTCGTTGTAGTTCTCGTTGCAGTCTTTGCCATTGTCTCTGTTTAACTATGAAGGGCTTCTTAAATTTGGCTTTGCACGTCTTATCTGCAGTTGGATGGTCCTCGCCGCATAACTGGCACTTAGGTTGGCACATATGGTCTTTGTCTGGGTTTGCTGTTCCACATCCAGCACATATCTTGTTAGGGTTGGGACATACATCTCCTCTATGTCGAAGTCTGTTGCATTGATTACAGAAATCCACTTGTTTCCGGTACAAGGAGCATCGGAGCAGCGCTGCCCTGTATCGGACGTACGTGGGCACTTTGTATCCTTCAAAGAGCACAATCACTGTGGTAGTATTACTGATTCTATTTGCTGCTATCGCCTTTGGGTTTTTGTCCGTAACCACCGCTGATGTGATGTCTCTTGGGCCCTCGTCGAGTGGGATTCTTCTGATGACTCCTTTGGCCGTCATGTCCGGCGCCGTCTCGTAAGCATTGGTTTCGTAAAACTTGTCTTGAATCTTGATACGTGCTACTTCCTGATATTTGTTGGCATGCTCTTGATCCGATGTACTGACGATTAGGATATTTTGATAATTGTTGGGACAGACGATATCCTCCTCCTTTCGTCTCGAGGAATGCTTGCCGCGTCTTGTACAGCCCCTGTTAGGTGAGGTGAACTATACCGTGTTCGGATATTTTGAGTGCTCCACGTGGTCTGATCACAATCTTGTAATCCCCTCTTGGCAAATGTGGCATCCTGCTTGCCTTGCGTATCTGCTCTAGCCTTCCTTTCCTGGGGTTATCGTTGCGCTTGTCAGGCCGCGTCGGCGACAAGGTACTCTCGCGATGTTGGGAGGTTTGCCGGTCTGATCTTCTGTACGTGACCTCCTTCCATCCATTGCTTATATCCATTTCTTCCTGGGTTATGCGTTGTTCCTCTGCGGTGACTTCCATTATTGAGAGCATGATCGGTAATTGTTGAGGAAGCCGGCTCTACGGCGCGTGACCTCGCGGCTCTCCCGCCACGAGGCCCGGCCAAGAAATTGTGTACACTACGCTGTCCATAATTATGCCGATCATGGGAACGATAAGTGAAAGAGTAAGGAGCAATACTAGGAAACAGTCAATAGAGAAAAATCAGTGGCTTATAGTTTTGAAGAAATCCTTATTATTGTTACGTGGAGCTTTTAATCAGCAATAGCTGGTTGGTGGTCGTCAAGCTACACAGCACAAAAACATAGGCCCCCAACAAGCTCGTGCGTTCAATCATTCCCTCATCATCGTCGTCTTCATCACTGAACCGTGATATAACCCCTCGACGAATGAAGTACCGTCCCGGTGCTTGATATGGTGGAGAAGGGGTATCACAGTTGCAAAGTTTGAGGCGGGAAACATGCGCAATGTCAATTAATGATGTGGCAGTCGATGACTTGGGTGTCAACGAAGATATTTCATAGGTAGCCGATGTTATTGGCGCAGGACTCCATAGGGCCCAACACAGCGTGACAGAAACTTCTCCCGAAGGACAAACACGGCGAGATGGGAGCCAGAGCAAGAGGAGAGAGCCCGGAGGAGAGTAGGCCATCTCTGTGTCGACTATCACAAGAACTTTTGTTCGGCCTGCGATTAAGAAAGCCGAAAGCGGGCTACCGTGCGTGCGATGGCGCACGGATGATGGAGTCATGAGCATATCAAGATGTTGACGCTGAATCACACGGAAGCATGGCGTCGAAGCGCAAGAGACGGTCACGGCCAAACAGAAGATAAAAGGGCGAGTTGCCGGCCATTTCGATGACAGGATGAATTGTAGGCGAAGCTGACAAAATGGCACAGCAGTGTCGCAATCACTGGGATTGTCGGAAATATACATGGAGAGCATGTCGGTCAGTGTACGGTTGAGGCGTTCGGCAAGGCCGTTTTAGTCTGGAGATGATACGAAGGAGCAAACTTGTGATGAGCAGCACACGAGCGGAGAAGGCAGTCAACCGCGCGAGACAAAATGCAGTGAGCACGGTCTGTGAGCAGCTTACGAGGCGCATCTTGCTAAAGGATGATGTCGTGGAGCAAGAAATCAGCGGCATCAGTCGCGCAGCTGGTCAGCAGTGTTCGAGTGATCGCGTACCGCGTGATCACTCGGTCGCTATGCATTATAATGCGTAGCGACCGCAATCAATTTGTTTCCCGGGGTCGGTGCGTTGAACGGGTCTAGAAAGTCCAGCCCCACGAGATAAAACGGCTCGGTAGGGACTTTAATTGGCTGAAGGTGGCAAGCCAGCCAGGGGGTGTCGTAGGGTTCTCCTGACGGTGGCACCGGTTGAAATTTGTAACATATCGGCGAACAGAACGACAAAGGTCTCGCCAGAAAAACCGTTGTCTTACGGGGGTCACAGGTTCTGGAGACGTCTATAAATATCCGGAGGTTGGGGCATCATGAAGTTCTGTGAGGACATCGCTGCGCAGATGATGTGGAATGACGAGAACTTCCGCCCCATCGGGGTGCATGTTGCGCCAGCACAAAGCGTTGTCAGGAAAGAAGAACATACTGGCTGAAGGGTCGGGATTGCAGGATCGAAGACGGTTAACGAAGGAGAGCAACGATGGATCACGGCGATGTTCGTAGGCCACATGAAGAAAGTCCGTGACGGCCAAGATGCAGGCGTCAGCTGCCCATTCGGTGGAGGTGGGTGGGTCAACTGCGTGGCGGTCTATAGCAGTTGGTATCCTTCTGCAACTTTCCAGATTTGTAGACTACAAAGAACGTGCACTCCTGTAGCAGTAACGCCCAACAGCCGAGCCTTTCCCTGGGATCTTTAAATGTTGACAGCTAGCAGAGCGCATGATAACCTGTAACACGTGTGAAAGGGCGGCCAAAAAGGTGCGGGTGGAATTCTGTGATAGCCCAGACGAGAGCTAGGCACACCCGCTTAGTAACCGAATAATTCTGTTGCGACGGAGAAAGAAGGCGGCTGGCGTACGCGATGACACAACTTGTGCCACTCTGTATTTGAGCGAGGATAGCACCAATGTCATGGACACTTGCATTGGTGCGAAGCTTTGTTCTTTCAGCTGCGTCAAAATGAGACACCACTGGTCTTGATGTGAGGGCAGATATTAACGCACCCCAAGAAGGGGCAACATTCTTTCTGAGGAGGTCAACAAGTGGCTGTGCAATGTCCGAGAAGTTGATGACAAAGCGCCCGAAATAACAGCAGAGCCCAGGAAAGCTGCGGACCTCTTGAGAAGAACGCGACACCCGGAACTCGTGGCCGTGGGCAGCAAAAACTTTGCCAAGGTCTAGTTGAATACCGGTAGCGTCGATAAGGTGGCCTAAAAGTTTGACCTTACGAAGGCCGAGAACGCACTTGGAAGAGTTGAGCTGGAGGCGAGCGCGGAGAGAAACATCAAGAATGTCAAGAATGGCCGACAGGTGGCTTTCAAACATGGATCGAGTTCATGACGTGCTCGAAAGTTTCAAGAGCATTAGACAACCCGAAAGGCATGACCTTAAATTGGTAGAGGCCGTCAGGGGTGATAAATGCGGTCTTCTCACGGTCGCGGTCATCGGCAGAACTTTGCCAGTATCCATACCGGAGGTAGAGCGATGAGAAATACTTCGCAACATGGAGAAAGTCGAGAGCATCATCAATTCTTGGAAGAGAATAAACCTCCTTCTTAGGGATCCGATTGAGGTGGCCGTAAACGATGCAAAATCGCGAGCTATTGTACTTCTTTACAACAAGCACGACAGGTGATGCCCAAAGGCTTGAGGAAGGCTCTATAACATTTTTTGGCAAGCATTTTCTCTACCTCGTTCTGTATGACTTGGCGTCCAGATTGAGAGACGCGGTAAGGGCGTCGGTGAAAAGAACTGGCGTCACCAGTGTCAATACGGTGGGTTACGACTAGTGCTCGTACAGAGGACGATCGTCGACGTCGAAGATATCGAGATAGGAGGCCAGAACAACAGGAAGGGGTTGGACTTGGGCAGGTCGGAGATCCGTAGATATCATTTTGTCAAAAAATTACTTAATCGGCGCGGTCATGGAAGGTAGGGCCACAGGCTTAGCGTCAGGGGCGAAAGCAAACATTGTGCACTCCTCCAAGGGAGAAAGTTCCGCGTGTGAGGTCCTTCGAGGAAGAACTTGGGGGGAAGTAGAGAAGCTGAGAACAGGAAGGAATGATATGTTGGTGTCCACAGCTGCAATGCTGTGCGGAAGAGTGAGGCTGCGGGTGAAGATTACATCAATAAACAGAGCTACTACATAGTCGTCATCATCAGGGAGTGACGGGAACGGCGACATAGGTACGTAGCTGACAGCTTGAGGTGGAAGCCGAAGAAATTCAATGTAACGTAGGCGAGGTTGTTTCGTAGAGGCGACATCAAGGCGCAAAGGCAGTTTGAGCTGTAGAACACCAGTAGAGCAATCGATGAAGGCTGAGTGAGTGTTCAACATGTCGATGCCAAGCACGACATCGTGTGGGTAATCCTTGAAGACGACGAAGAGAACTGAAACCTGGTGGCCGACAACAGTAACGCGGGCAGTGCACATACCAAGAATGGTTGTTCGACTTCTGTCAGCTACACGAACGGTAGGGGACACGGCCGGCGTAACGACATTTTTAGTCGGCAGCTGAGCGCAGCACTCATTACAGTCATATGAGCCCAAGTGTCAATAAGAGCGGTAACGGTCAGGCCATCACCAAAAATGTCGCAGTTTCGTCCGAAAGGCGAAGCATCAATTGCGATAGCAAATTAGTAGAGAGCTATACGGAGTAGGGATAGTAGTTTTAGCGGCTGAATAAACTTTCACACATTTGTCTACCAACTGAATTAATTAACAAGCATGGTGTCAGCGCGCACAAGCAAACATGAATAGATCACACTCGATGACCGGACGCAATCACTGTCAAAACGCTGGCGTGAGCAATCGCAGCCGCAGCAGCGAGTGAAGGTTCGCGCGGTCTATCGCTTCAACGGAAACTGAGCGGCGAAAGCACAGCGCATACAAAGGTAAGAGCCGTGGGGAGGTAGCTTTCAAGATACGGTGCGCGCGACAGCCCTCAGCGGCACCAAGTACATCTACGTAGGTTGCTGGCAGAGTAGAAGCACGCGCCCCCTCCCTTCCGCGCTGCCTTCCCGCTTTCCTCCTTCCACCTGGGAGATTGAGTCGCCAGTTCCCCTTGCGCCCGGTCGCAAAATACGCATTTGGTGCCGCAGCTAAACGTCGACTCCCTTCCCTCCCTTCCATCCGCCCATGGTCCTTCGCACGACGGCAGACGTCGCGCTTGTTCCCGCCATGCGTTCGCTCTCCGCGACGCGCGCTTTTACTCGCACTTACAGCGTATACAGCGCGCGGCGACGATTTTATCGCCGTTGAACTTTATACGGAACCTCATGGTGACGACGACGACGACGACGGCAGAAATCCGCTTGGAGTGTCCATATAATTGCTGTCGCAATAAAACACCAAACAAGTTGCGTCTGGAATTAACGGTCGGCAGGGGTGTTTCGGTTTGGGTCTTCAATACAGCTTCACCGTAGGAAGCTGGAGTGCCTTGTTTCCCGAGAGGTGTCCGGAGTAAGCTGGGGACGGAGAACGGCGCCGTTGTGGTGAGGGCGCCTGACGACCCTGAGGTGACGGCGAGCTACTTGACCAGTCTCCCTGACTGGCGACTTCGGTGTACAGTGGGTCTGAGTGTGGAGACGAACGGCGAGGAGGTCCAAAGGCGGTCATCACGGAAGCTTGGTCGGGAATACTATCGGTTGCGACAGTGGCAGGAAATGTGGCTTACGCGCGAGCAAGAGAAGGAGATTGGTCAATTGTCTGGCGTGCGCGTTCAGAAGGATTTCTGCAACGTGCTGGGAAACGAGGAACCGAAGCAGCAGCAGCAACAACTGAGGTGTAGTGGTGTGGATTGTTTCGACAAGTAGGACACATGGGGTGATGGGTGTGACTAGAAGTACCTGGAGGCAGAACGCGTATAGTGGCAACCACTTGATGCACGACGGCTTGAATAAGAGATATGGTTGCAAGCCATGGCCTCTAGTTCTCGGCGGACAATCCTTGTCAGATTGTCAGAAGTCGAGAGCGGCTGTGGCGTCACCGGATCGTCGCATGAGGAAGTCGCAGCGGTATTAAGAAGCTGGTCAAAGCGCTGAGTAATCCGTCTGCTTTTAGCCTTCTCGAATCACCGACATTCAGTGATGATGGACTCAACCGTGTAGAAGTTCTTGCATAGAAGCAAGTGAACGGCATCGCCAGCGATGCGTTCTAACGCATGCCCGAACTTGTTCGCCTCGGGCATGTCTTGGTCAACTTTGCTGCACAGGGATAATGCGACTTCAAAGTATACGCGACGTAGGATTCCGCGGCCGACTGAGCTCGTGACGGGAGTTCTTGTCTCGCTGCCAGCTTTCGTGCAACTGATCGGACAAACAACTCGCGTAGCCTCTGCTTGCAGGCGTCCCAACTTCACAGTTCTTCGTGCGTGGTAAACGAGACGCGTTCTGTGACTCTTAGATGAAATATTATGTTCGCAAGCATCATCGTCTCATCCCACCTGTTGTGGTCGAGCCAATCTCACATGCGAGCCAATCTCACACGTCATTGGTGTCCGTGCCGCCGAATGTTCCGGGGTCGCGGGGATGCGAAAGGATGACCGTTGACGGAACTGCTGCGGACTGTGTACACTATGCACTGTCTTCGGGCACCAGCGTGCACACACGATGGCCCGAGGTCACTGAAACCGGGCACTGCAAGAGACGCCAGAAGACCCAAGTCCTGACACACTACAAACTTACTACGATATACTGCAGCACTACCGCCTTTCGAGAAGAACGATGCCGCCACCCCACCCATTCCTCACCAGAGCTGAAGCCACGACCGGGAGGCCACTCTAGACCAACACCTATCCTCACCTCACGCTCCTTCACGCGATGTACCCCACCTTTTATCAGCCCCTTTGTCATTTCTGTACAGAACGAGCTACCCTCTACCACACCACATGGGCTTGCCAAAATATCCCCAATAACTCCCCAAATCGAAACGCAACGCACGAGCAGTGGGAGATGGTGCTGACCAGCTCGGCACTGGAGGATCAGCGAAAGCTTATCGCCAGAGCCGAAAGTGCTGCCACCGCCGCTGGGGCCCTGGACTGAAGGCTCCACCCACCACGGAGATCGACGCTTCTCCGTGCCTCATCAAAATAAAGTTTTGTCTCTCTCTCTCTCTCTCTCTCGATCATCATCACGGGACAAACGTGGGGTCTGCCATGGAGAACCAGGACCGGGTTGTAATTAGCGTACCCCGCACCTTCCACCAAAAGATGTTACGAGGAGTATTTAATCGGCAGTAGCTGGTTGGTACTCGTCAAGAGAGAGAGAAAGCTACACAACACAATAACATAGGCTTGCTTGCTCGCTAGCCTCCGAGAATGGTTTATACATACTATGGCGGATTGGCCTAGAATCTGATGATTTCATAAAAACAATATCCGAGTCTCAAAAGAATCATTATTGAGAAATTTTGAATGGCTATTACGGCACCATTTCGAAAAATTTCGACCTCTGGGTGGTTTAGGGGCCCTTTAAGAATTTAGCAACGAAATCGTCCCGATTCAATTACATACCCCAGAACAGCTTCCACCCAGCTGGAGAGTTTATTTATTTAATTATTTTCGCTTGTTTATTTTTTTATCCTATTACCGCCAGGTTCGTGGCCAAACCCCCACAGTGCGTTTGTGCCATTAAATAGGGCATCATCATCATCATTATCGTCTATGTCGCGCCAGAGAATGGGTAGTTACAGAGAGGAAACATTATGTACCACTTAGTAGCTGGAAGCAATGACAACAGTACTTACCTCACCATGACTGTGAGCGCAAGCATGAGGACGAATGCAGCTTTCACAGCCGACATCGTAATGCTGGTTGCTGCACAAGTTCTCTCGGGTAGATCTGCGGTAAGACTGCGGTAAGATTTCAGCGTATTTAAACACGGACTGTGACTCAGGAATTGCAAAACATCGACCCACGCATCTCATTACTTTCTTTCAGCCACAGAATTTCGAAAAAGAAAACATATCGGTTTCTGTGACAGTTAAAGAGGGGTATACATGTAAAATATGAATAATAATGTACTTTGCAAGCAATATCTGCGCAGTGACACTTGGAAAATAAGCAGCTGGTAGAAGATAACACAGTGCGAAAGTCGGTAAACAAGGAAATGCAAGTGTGCTTGAGTAATCATACATTGTAGCTGCATCACGATCTCAGCAATGAAACATTCTTCAGTTTTTCTAACAAATAAGAGAATTAGGTTTTGAACGCTTCGTCTTTCCCAGTCAAAAAAGCATAACGGAAAATTTCCGTTGGTCTTATTTTCGTCCTGTCGTTGGACTTCCTGTAGTCTGACGTCTGTAGCCTGACGTCTTGAGTTCGTAATTATTTTGAAACAAAACGATGACAGAGAGCCCTTTAAGGCAATACTAAAAATGCTCAAACATGTAAGAAAAAAATTAAGGCAGTTTCACGCTTGTGAAATCTGATGAAACAGCGGAGCTCTCGAGCGTGGGTGTATAGCGTATAGTGGGTATGACGCTCGCCTTCAGACTTTGAGTACCCGGGTTCAAATGCCGCTTCTCTCGATCTGTTTCTTTCTCCCTCTCTTTCTGTTTCTTGCTTTTTCTCTCGCTCTCATTTTCTCTTTTTCTCGCCCATAGGAAGTTGTGTTACAATCGTCGGTAAAACGCAAGCATATGGTTCCCATAAATGCATGTTCTGCAAGCGTGGGTGTATAGCCTAGTGGTTATGACGCTCGCCTTCGGGCCATGGGTACCCGGGTTCGAGTCATACCTCTCCAATAAAGTGTATTTTATTTATCTGTATCTTTCTCTCGCTCTCTCTCTACACCTCCTCTCCTCATCTCAGACTCTCTCCACTGCGCTCGAAACTGCGAACACCATCGCTCCGTAGGGATGAACCTTGACCTTAAACAGCTCCGCCGTTAAAATGATGAAGTCCTTACAGTCCGGGATTCGAATGTACTACTTAGCATTCATGAAACCAGTATCATCATATGCGGTTACACATACTTTTGGTGTATCAACAATAGGAAGTTGTGTCGACGCTTGTGCTTAGATTACGCACATCGTTAGGGGAGGCGCGTCTTCATAGCGCAACTTCAACTGACGCCTCTTTGGAACAGAAAAAGTGCTGTTATTATCAAAAAGCACTGTGGGAAGTGCTGGAACATTGATCTTACATTAAGATATCTTTTTTCAGATAAACGAGAAATTGACAACGGCGACCACCGCTGGGAGGCGGCCCTGAAAAGTTCGGCACTGGAAGACCAGCTCTGTGCCGTCCGGCAAGCCGAAGATGCCGCCCGAGTCTAAGGACTTCGAGCCGATACCTAAGTCCACTAAAACCAAACTGCCGGCTCTTTCAATAAAGTTAATTTCTTCTTCTTGATTAAACACTTCATGCATGACGCCTTCACTTTAGGTGCAATAAATGAAATGATGCCATCCACTCATTCGAATATTTCGAAATCACCCACATGATCCTGAAACCATGTTTCGGCAAGCGCAATGATTAGCACAGGCGATGTATAAATCGCGGGTCGCTAGAAACCAGATTTATTAATAACGCTTCTAGTGTTGGAATGATAATGATCAAACCTTATTGTGCGAGGACGGCTCACTGGCCTAAAGAGTAGAAGAACAGGGGATAGGGAAGTGGACAAGATGGCCAGCTGTCGAGAGGTGCTCCACAATGCAGCAAACGGGGGATTCCAGACACCCTAGCAAACGCTTATAGGGTGTCATAAAAGAGCGCGTAATCAAAGCGCGCGCCGCGTGGCACGCAAGCCCGCGAAAGAACGCGCCGGCCCCGCGGCCACTTCAACAGAGGGGGAGAGCGCATATGCCTCAACAGCCGATGCCAACAACGGAATCTAGAAGCATCTGCAAGTCACGCGAAGGCGCCGGTAACCAGAGAGAGAGAGAGCGCGCGCGCGCCGAGACACCTTCTCACCCGGCGAGTCGGAGGAGAGAGGAGGAGGAAAAACTTTATTCAAAATTTCAGACAGTAGATCTGAAGGCCTTTGGCCACTAGGTGGCCTCGGTTGAGGCGACCTGCAGAGCCCAGGTCGTGAGATTTTCTTGGATTGTCTTGTCTTCTGACCTCAAGAGAGCCTCCCAGGCTTCTTCCGAGGGAGCTGGCAGTAGTTTTTTCGGAGGGAGCTTGGCAGAGCATCCCCATAAGATATGATTTTGAGTGGCCAGCTGGTTCTGACCGCAATTTATAGAGGGAGAGATTACTACAGCCCGAGCGCGTGCCAACAGGGTGAGTCCCCCTCCCCCCCCACCCTCGACGACGCTCCGACGGTGGCGGTCGAAGATGCGAGAATTGAGTGGAAGATTCCCAGGCTTTGGCCATGCTACGGGATCACCACTCCAATGGGAAGGTTCGAGAACGCCTGTGGAAGCTATAAATACACCGTGAGGGAATCAGAAGAGGGATCAGACCGCTTCGGTGAAGAGATGTAACGTGGAGACTGACCTTCTGCCGAAGAAGGGGATTCCCCGGCAAGCTAGTCGACGAGTTCATCGAGCGTCTGCATTTCCGGAAGAAGTCACTTCGTCGAGATTTGCCTCGAGCTACGCCGAGATCGTCCGGCTCAAGACCAGCACGGGTGAATACGATTGGACACTTAGTGTTCCTATTCATTCTGTACTTTATGTGTTGGACTGTTAGTGCTTGTCGTTAATTATTTTCCTGTGTTTTTGTGAATACCCCTCTGAATTGTATTGTGATGTGTCTAGCCTAAGTGTGCACGTGTGTGTGTAACTGCCTTGTGTGAAGAATATATTTTGTTCTGTTTTGACAACTCTGCGCTCTGACTCGGTCTTTGGACAGCAACCAGCGTTCGCTGGCGCACCAGAGGGCCCATTACTAATTGTCCTTGCTTTCGTGGGATTATTTTCGGAAGCTGATAAGTCGGCTTTGGAATTTGGTCCGGCGTCTGCGCCTCGTTCACAGGGTCTGTGATATAGGGCGTTCGGCCAAACGTTGCTTATCTTCGCCGCTCTTCGTCGTTGGCTACCTAGGCACAGCGCTTTCGCTGGAGGTCCTCAAACTTCAGGAAGCCCCACAACCGGTGTCCAATTTTTGAAACTATTTTTGCGCAAAATGTCACAGGCCTACGCGGTACACGGAGCACAGTCGCAGCGTAAGCTAGTGGAGCGGCTCAAGAGTAGCTTCCAATTTCGGCACCACGTACAACAGGGTCTTCACGGCAAAGTCTCTTCGCCTCATTTTGACGAGAACGATCTGAACTGTCCGCCCGGCGTCGACGGCGAGCTGTGGCTTCTAATGCTCTCTGCACAGCATTCTGATGAGCCCGATCAAGCGTGGTTGTAGCCGCGCACGTAGCTCTACGATTCGCTTCTTCAGCAGCGATTCGTACCTTGCGAGGAGACGCCATAACGTGTACCGAAGAGGTACCCAGAATACGTGGCGCACATCTCACATCCCTTGACCCGTGGCACCGTACGTTGTTGTTGTTGTTGATGATGATGATCATGATTGTTTATTGGAATCTTCAAAACGCGCTGGTGACAAATAGTCACCTAGCCTGCTTGAGTGAACCAGGTCTAGTTACATGCAGCATGCAGTTGCTATATGCAACTTACATGTCGAGCACACTGTGTTTGCAGGCACCTTAACTAGATAGCGCCACCATACTGGCGGAGCCTCGGGCAGCTCGGAATCGCGTTGATTGAGCACCTCGTCTGCGCCTGCGCACGCTGATTTTGCAGGTGCCTTACCTAGATGGCACCACCATACTGGTGGAGGCTCGGGTCGTCTGCGTTTGCACGCCTTGCTAGGGCGCGTTTATAGGGCATTTTTCCAGTGCCGGATAGTAAGCGCTTGCGTGGCTCATTGGTAAAGAATCCGACTCCCGCGCAGCTGGCCTGCGTTCGATCCCGGCGGCGACCGGGTACTTTTTTTTTTCTCGCATTTCCGGCGATAGCGGTTACGGTCACCAGCGGCGGCGGCGGACACCATCGCAAATTGGAATGTGCCCATAACAGCTTACGCTGTAAAAAGCTAGCCTATTGGCAACTGACCTCGGACACTGAAACGTCAAATAAGCTGCATTTGATTAAGCCGCATTTGGGGACTTGGCATCCAATAAAAAAATGTCACAGTTTCGCCCTAAGGGCGAAGCAATGAATGCGATAGCAACACAGCAATGTCATACGAAGTAAGGTGAGCGGCTTTGGTAGCAATATGAATTGTAGTAAACATGAGCTGATTAAGTAAGCAGGTGTGCTGCGGCGTAAGTAGACCGACATGAAGAGAGACTCGATGACCACGAGAAGGCGCGTGTGAAACGGTGGTGTTGATGAGAAGCGCTTCCCGTGGGCAGCGCGTGCGAAGGGACACACCTGTAGCGCTGCACTGCCGATCCGGGCAGCATTGCGTGTGTAGCGTGCGTTGAAAAATGTGGCCCGACTATTACGAACTGAATGAACAAGCGTGGTGTGAGCGCGCACAAACACGAAGAGATCACACTGAATGACAGCAGACAACGACTGTCAAAACGCTGGCAGCAAGCATACGCCGCAGCGGGCGAAGGTACGTGCGGTCTATCGCTTCAACGGAAACTGAGCGGCGAATGCACTTAAAGGTCAGAGCCATGTGGAGATAAGAGACGGTGCGAGCGAGCGACGAGCGCGGTTGTTGGCAGAGAAGTGCGCCCCCCCCCCCCCCCCCCCCTTGCTCCCTCCGGCGCTGGCTTCCTGCTTCCTTGCTTGCGCGTGGGAGATTGAGTGCGTTCGCTCTCCGTGATAGCGCGCGTCTCCGCACGCTTCCTCTCTGGCATACGGCGCGCGGCGAAGATTTTATCTATAGGGAACCTCACGGCGACGGCGACGGCGACGGCGACGGCGACGACGACGCCGACGGCAGAAATCCGGTTCAAGTGTCCATATAATTGCTATCGCAATAAAAAATACAGCGAAATGATCGAGTGTATTTTTTGTCGATGTCGAATAGGCCACACATATGACACGTTCTCACCTGTTGATGGTTTCCGTGATCATTGTGAAAATGAGGTCGTTGAGAAGCGCACGTAATACGCGGCTACCACCTAGCTGTCCGTGTAGACGTTGATATGCGTCGTATGGTCCGGTGGTTGCGTAGACACATCGCACACTGTAATCAATTTCCACATATTTGCACACCTTCCGTTATAGGCCTGTCTCATAAAACGAGAGCTAGTACGTCAGGTACACGCGTATCAAAACCTTATCAATGGAAACAACGTCGGGTTCCACAAAAGTAATCATCTAACCGAGTTATGTAACTAACATTTAATTCACAGTGCTGGAAGTCCCTTAGAGGCTGAGATGAACTATCCTCCAAACTTTACTCGCCTTTCTCGCACTTTGCGCTCACTTGTTCTATATATAGCATGACATAGCTGGGTGAAATAAAATAAAAATGTTTATTAAAAATAAATAATAGCCACAGTCATGGTGCTCCCGGCGCGGTGCGCGGATTATGTTGATTGCCTCCTTCCAGGAAGTGGGGCCTTCTTTACGGTGCGGCGGTCTTCACATTCCCAACAAAATTCTTTTCTTTGCTCAGGTCTCTCCTCAAATCCACGCATTAATCTTTTCTTCTGTCTCCATACGGCGGAGGTGATTCACTTGCTTGCGGTCTTCGATGCATGCAGACTTGTGCGCCGTGAAAGCTGCCGGCGTCGCAAAGTGCATATTAGTTACACAACGAATAATGTAATGAGTACCGCGGAAAATTTCACAACGAGCAATTAAGATGCATTGTGGTGTTAACTCCTTGTAGCGAATTTTCTTTATCCACGCAATATAAAAATGCGCACGTTTTTTAGGTGTATGTGATGACGCATTAAAACCGACTTAGCGTGGATCGTGGTCACCTTTATAAATGTGGCCACGACCGCGCTAGGACGACAGTCTAATGCGTCCTCTCAGACACCTAAAAACGTATGCATAATAGAATGTATTAGCTACTGCTTTCGAAGAGTGATTCGTCGACTGAGCTTGGAGTGCAGCTGTGCAGCTGTGTAACGTGCAGCTGTGTAAGCTACCTACAGATGCATGCTAGAATGTGCAGCTGTGTAAGCTACCTAGAGATGCATGCTACAATGTCGCAGACACAGAAAAAATTGTCATATTTGACTTAGTGCTCCTGTTTCAAAACACCATGGCGTGTCTTGATCATCGAACTCTCAAAATTTCCGAGATAGCAGCACCAGCACTGTCTTATTCCGCACAGTTTGAGTGAACGAAAACAGAAAGAACATTGAAACAGAAAAATTGGAAACAAAAATAATTGCGGAGACTCAGCAGCGAGGATTGAATGACTGCGCTGAGTAGCTTCACTGCAATATACCCCTTCACATGAACTAGCAACCTTATTTATTTAGTGAAAGGATTTTATTTATCCCAGTGAAAGGATTTTACATGAGGGGGTTGGCTATTACAGATGTGTTAAATGTTATATAATTTCTCGATCGCTGCCTTGAAGCCGGTGCTACTGGAGTGGAGCACAGAGTCACCGGGAAGGCCATTCCGTTCTTGTGATGCCTTTAAAAAAAAGTGGAGTTTCGCCCGAAAGGCAAAGCATCGATTGCAATAGAAAATTAGTAGACACCCATACGAAGCAGGGAAGAAGTTTCGGCGTGTTGGTAGGTCATTGTAATTTTAACTGAAATTCATAGCGCTAAAACGACACAAGGACGAGGAAGAACACGGGACGAGCGCTAAAGCGCTTAGCGCTCGTCCCGTGTTTTTCCTCGTCCTTGTGTCGTTTTAGCGCTATAAATTTCAGTTAAAATTACGATGACCCATACGAAGTAAGGATAATAACTTTATCGGCCGTATAAACTCGTAAACACAGGCATACTGACTACATTAACAAGCATGGTGTCACGCGAGCACAAGCAAATAAAAACATATCTCATACAAAGACCGCGGAAACTCGCTGTAAAAGCGCTGGAGTGAGCAAGCGCGGTTGCAGCAAGCGAGCGAATTGGCCTCCGTGTTACCTCTCGCATCAACGCGAACTAAGCCGCCAAAATATAGCGTACGGCGGACTCTGTTCCCCGTCGCAGATGGCTTTCAAGATACAGCGGCCCGGGCGGCCGCGCGCACACGCCCGGACCGCGCGGTGTAGAAGGGGCTCGCCCCGCTCCCTCCCCCTCCCCCCCCCCCCCCCCCCGGAGCCTTGCACGCGACGGAAGACAGCGCGCTTCCTCTGCGCTTTCCTCCCTTGCGTGCGTGAGATTGAGCCGCGATCGCCGGCTCACCCTCGCACGCTTTCACTCGCAAATTCAGCGTACGGCGCGCAGCGACGATATTATCGCCCTTGGACTTTCTACGGAACCTCACGACGACGGCGACGGTAGAAATGTGCCTTGATTGTTCATATAATTGTTATCGCAATAAAACGAAGAAAGGTGCTCAGTGGTTCGACCAGATGGCGGGTACACAGCTTTGTCGTGATTGGTGCGCTCTCAATGACGATGGGCTGGGTTGATGGCAGGAGCACTGGGTGACGCGTGATAAAGCTTGAAGAATAGGCACAGATGGGCTATGCTGGGGCGCGATGAAAGGCTTTCAAGGTTAGCACAAGATTTTGGTTCGGTGACGCTTGATATGAGTAATCTGAGAAAAGGAATCAGGCTCCAAGGTTCTGAACATATTCTAGCGTTTCGTTAAGGTTACACTGGTAAGAGTCCCAGACAGCGCATGCATAGTTTCGGTCTGATTATTGTCTGATAGGCGAGAAGTCGGACGGAAGCACTAGATAAGGGTTACGACGTGACAACCAAGAACGCGGTTAGCTTCATTAGACACGTGCATTATGTGAAGGGAGCATGTTAATCTGACGACAAATTAACACCTAGGTGCTCATATGTACTTACACACGAAATTTCGGAGTTGTAAATAAGATAATTCTGCGTGAGTAACATTGCCGGCGATGAAAAGAAAGTATAATCCTTATTTCTTGGCGTTTAATGACTTGACCCACTTGTTACACCAGATTTCGATTCGATAAAGGTGACTCTGAAGTGAGTGAATATCAGACATGTTCTTAATTGGACGATAAAGCGCGCAGTCGTCTGCGAAGAAGCTGATGTTCGAAGAAATTTATGTACCGGGTGTTCAGCGAACACTTTAAAAAATTCTTAAAGGTTGCCCGTGGCACATAGCACAATTCTAGTTCATGAGCTGGTCTACTCGAAGAGCCGGACATTACTTGCAGAAAAAATTGAAAGCAATGATCGGCTTATTAACAAAAATGTACTAATTAAGTTTTCAACTAATGACCTTATGGCCCATATTGCAGTTTACAAATTGTAGCCGTGGAGTTCGCAAGGAGGATCCACTTGGAACGAATTCTCAGGGTCGCACCAGTTTCGAAATATTAATTCCCGAACTTTCCGGAGAAATGCATTGGTGTTCGAGTTTATTTTGTGCTTCAATGCATGAAACAACGTTTTGTTAAGAAATTTTTCGATAATGTATTTAAATTTTTTGTGCAAGCTATGTCCGCCTATTCGAGAAAACCAGCTCCTGAACGAGATTGTGCTATCTGATACAGGCAACCTTTACAAATTTTGGGTCGCTGAAACATCTCGTATATTAGGAATAATAATTGGCCAAGGACCGTGCCCTCAGGCACGCCTGATATGTGATATAGCTAAGTGAACGATTGCACAGGCAAAGATAAAGAATGGTCTTCACTTGAAGGCCAATGTGCACTGCACAGTAACCATTGCGACTTTGTGCACTTGCAAGCTGAGCAAATTCATGCTAGGTGGCTGGTTCAGGCGTTATCGGTAAAATGGTGAAACTTGTAATTCTCAGGTTAGTTAGATGTACGCGTTAGGGACAACTCCAATAAGTACGTACACCTCCAGAACGGTACATACCGGGGTGATTATCAAGGGCGCGGAAAGCAACAAGAAAATTCGCCAGAAACCTCGACGTGATGATTGGGGAAGTCAATGAATCAATATGACTTTCATGAGTAGGCCAATTTTTATCAGCTTACTGACAATGAGTGAGGGAAATAACTTTATTGGAGGTCCGGCGAGGACGCGAACTCGTCGTGCACCCGGCTAGTCCCACGCGTCCCTCTTCAATTACTGACGTCACAATTGCTGTGCCTCAATAGAGCGTCTCAGGGCCCTTAATTTTCCTAATCTACGATTTCACAGCTAACTTTTCTGCAAAGCAAGCTAATTTTTGTTCACCACTGCGTTACTAACGCGCAAATTATACTATTGATAACCAAATTTTCGCTAAAAATGACCCTGACAATATTAACGGTTGCTCTAACATATTGTTAATATCTCCTAATCTATACAGATGCAAAATACTCTCGCTCCCGCATAAGCGTGTCAGTACCATACTTTTTTCACTCTTTGTTGCTAAGCAATACCCTCATCGCTCAAGGCCGCCGTGCTTCGCTTAACTAGCCACCCAAACACAGTGGGGCGAGCACATATTTACGCTCAACATTATTTCCGCCCCACATTTTTGTATGCACTGTTCGCGACTAGTATTACATCTTCTGAGATATCGCTCTTGTGGCGCAAGCATCAATAGAATATAACACATAAAATTGGAGAACTGCACAATTAAGGCTTATCTGTAACGCTATGTTGCTGAAAAGTGTTCATCTACTGTCAGTCGGCGGTTGGCATTGAAGCGGCACCATGCGCTATGCACTTTATAGGCTTAGCGGCACCGTCCAACGAGATGGCAGCGACAGTGTGCAACGCTATTGTGAGGTTGCGCCGCCGTCGGCCGTCTTGCTGACGGTCGCCATGCCGTTGCGGGAGGCTTGATACTAGTATGCTTTTCCCAGCGGCAAACATTTCATAACAGAGTTCGCGTTCGCTTCGCTGAGGGCAATAATTTCTCCCATGAAATATGAGACGACACGAGTGAGCACAATTGGAGGTTCCGTGGAGCTCGATTTTTCGTTACTTACAACCACACAAGGATTATATAGAGACCGAAAATAACAGCGCATAAGCCAGATGTATCTCAAAGGTCTTACTTGACTCGGCACGCGAATACAAAGACGTCAAAACGTGATGTATCGCGCAGAAACAAGTCCTTGCGGTAGCGTCTGGTCGACTTAGCTGGATGTGTGAAAACTTGCAGCTGTCTTGAATTCAATTACGTGCCCCTATACACAATCTCCTGCCATGTGCTGCAAGGTCTGGCACTTGCACGAAGTAAAAGATGTTTGATTCCGTTTACTTACTTCGAAAGCATGCCGTTGTTCCACACTTATTGAATTTTAAGCCATCCTTACAAAGTTCTGAAAGTCTTTAGAAGTAAATAATGCTGTGCAGCGGCTGCAGCCCTGCACAGTCAGATAGAGTGAAGAGCGGGAGGAATGAAGAATAAAGAAGGAAGATTGGAGAAGTAACAGAATAAAATTCTCCATTCTGGAGCCGTGTTTGTATTGATCTGACCTGTGGTTTCGTAGTGATCGTTCAATATACCAGGATTCTTTCTAGAAGTAGGAGTACGCTAACATGTGAACCAAACGGGGAAGGGAACAAAAGATGAAAACCGCGCGGGGTCTTTAAGAACGCAATGTGGTGAAAATTATTGGTTCACTTCGAATATGGCGTCTCTGATAGCAAGATTGTGGATTTTGGACGTTAACCACAAAATTGTTACGTAAAAATGGCGATAAATGCGTTTCAGTTCGGAAATTATTCGTCTGTGAATAAATAACACCCGCGCTAAGCAGTGGTAAACATGGAGAGAGAAATCTGCCCTCTAATGTGTTTTCTCATGTTGGAGCTTCTGTTGCTCGCGATAGTGCCTCCAGTAGAAGCCGCATGTACGCGTTTACATTACTGAGGGGCGATCACCACCTTTAGGACGACCTTCCGAGCCGAGAACGAGGAAGCATTTTAATTTTAAAAGATGTCGTTATCGTAAATCTAAACGCGAGCACAGAAACAAAACTGAGCGGATCACATGCTACGCGTAACTGCGTGGAAGTAGAACGTGCAATCGTCCTTCAGTGGCTTCCCGAGCATTATAGTGCGTTCAACAATGGGAAACAATACTAACTTTGTCTTTAACGGATCAATACTCTCGATTTGTGGATTTGAATCGGACATGTTAGTACTTAATGAGCAATTTTCTACTTGATGATTTTGTCTCTGTCAATATATTTAGGTAGGGTCTAGGTGCTTAGCAACTAACTCTTGAATTAAGTTTGGGTTTCCTGTAGGAACCGGCGTCTCTACGAAAAGGGTTCTACGCCTATAGATCACGTTCGTCCAAGACACCAAATTTACGGGCGTTTGTTGGAACACCCGCAACAATAGAGGGGATCCTCAGGGGGTATCACGAGGAGTCTTTAGCTCGAGCCCAACTCCGATGCCGCTTATTCAAATACATGTCAAACGCATAAACGCTTTTCTGAGATAACCACTGGGCCGATTTTAATGACATTTGTTGCATTTCCGAAAGAAAGGAAGTTAAATTCTAGTTACTGTTTGAAGCGGAATTTCGACTTATGGCTTGAAATGTTGAAAAGGAATTTTCCAAAATTAGTAAGTTAGAAGAAAATATAAGTTAAAAGTTTACGAGTTCGTAGCACGGCACCATAAACGGATAACGCATTTCCGTAAGCGTTATACGGTAGAGCATCCAAAGCGGACAAATTAGATCTGTCAAATTATATCTTATATGAATTTGTTACATTGTTTACAAGGGTTTTGCAAACGTTCTGCTGACATATTTGTGGTTCATTAAAGAGTCATGCATAACATATAAATTTTGTTCGTTTTAGATGTACTATTAGGCGCAATTTACAGAATTGACATAATTTTTCTAGTTACTGAGATACAGCGTTGTAAACTTCATAGTTTCGTTTTCTGAAAATTTGGTATTATTGCCAATTTTTAATAAAGAATGAAGGAAATAAATAAAAAATTTGAGCCTCTCCACCAGCTTACGCTGTATACAACTGTGCTGCGTGTGCCGCGCAGGCCTGTGACTTTTTGTTTGAAGGGACGTTCCGGATAGACTGGATAGAAAATTTTCCCAATTCAGGCTGGCAGCATTGATCACTCCGTCATCCTAGCTCCACTATTTGGGCGACGTCTCTGGTGCTCGCACCGACAATGGAACATTCCTGCGTCTCTTTCTTCGTTTTGGTGGTGATGTCGGCCTCGAAAGAAGAGGTTGCTGACAGGCCTTACAGCCGAGAGAATAGAAGCTTACAGCGCTTCAAGAAGTCTCGCTTTGCGAAACGGAGAACGTGGCCATAAGTTTGCAGCAGAAAGCTACATTTTAGTCCACTTCCTGAAAACGTCGTACTTTGTCGACGGGCTGCTCGCGTGACATTATTTTTGAAAGCGAAGCTTTCTCTGCGAACCATTCCGGACTTTCCTGACCGTGGCTGCCTGCTGGTGCTGCCGGTGCTGGTGCTATCGTGTATTATTGCAGAATAGCTCACACTTGGCTGCTAAAGCCCCTTTATTCTACAAAGTAGCGACACTCTTAGATCTTTGCAACCGCACCCTCACCTGCGCCACTGTCCTCCTCTCTTTCTCACTGTCTTCACGCGTCCGCTTCCCGTACGCTGATTGGCTGCGGCGCGCGATAAAGCCTATCAGATTACCCTCACGTCAAGAAGACGTCATAAAACTTGTTTTAGAGATTTTTTTTTTACTTTTTGTCTGGCCGCCATTCGCCGCCAACGTGTTGATCGCGCGGCCAGGGTGAACGTGAGTTTTACAAGTGAGGTGAGCTTCGTTTGCCGGAAGAAGGCCTGGCTGCTGCGCCTTTCAATGAAGTAGCAGGCGGGAAAAAGGACTAGCCTTGTTTGCAACCACGGAGGAAAACGGTACATCGTGCAGCGATAACAATGGCTGCACAACATCGAAAGAAAACAACACGCCGTTCTTTGCGAGGCAGGACTTCTCTTAATACTTGTAGGCAATGTTGCACGAAAATGTTTATAATTTTTGCAACCTAGCCTATTCGATAAATTCATCACAGTGCAGCAGTGCACTGTACATTTAGCGTGTGTAAAACAGTTCGCTCTTTCTTTCTAAGTGTTCGTGTCATGGTACAGTGTCTTATTTTTTCGCACTAACATTACTTTTAATTTTAATCCATATATCCTTTAAAATGTTGTCCCTGCGAATCAGTGCACCCCTAAAAATTATGTGCCTCGTTTAAAAAATTATGTTGTTGGGTGTTACGTGCCATAACCACGATTTGATTATGAGGCACGCCGTAGTGGGGGACTCCGGAATAATTTGGACCACTTGAAGTTGTTTAACGTGCACCTAAATCTAAGTACACGGGTGCGTTCGCATTTCGCCCCCATCGAAATGGGGCCGCCGTGGCCGGGATTCGATCCCGCAACCTCGTGCTTAGCAGCCCACCACTGTCGCCACTAAGCAACCACGGTGGGTCCTCGTTTTCCTTCATAAGTTCTGCGTATAGCACTTGGAAAGCCACGGAAGCGTGATGCTTCTTGTTCGTTATATGTTTACATGTGTCGCTGAGCGGCAAATGGATGGATGGATGGATGAATGTAAAACTTTAATTTGTGTGTGTGTCTGTGTGTAAACTTTATTTAAAGAGGTCCGGAGGCTCGACTTAAGCCGAGGTGGGCCGCTCCAATGTGGCTGAGCTGTGGCTGAGTGGTTACGCCGCTTGCTTTGGTATCATGTAAAACTTTAATGAAATAATTTCTTTTTTCATACAAACTGTCGAAGGGAAGCATCCCATTTGATCAGTGAGAACATTAGAAGAAAGGGGACCTAATGGTTGTCGGAAGTAAACAAAAAGGATAGATAGGCAGCTAAGAAATCTTGAAAACATCTCAACTCCTTGGTAGTGCCTTGAAAAAGACAAGTCCACCTGTCGAAACGTTGGCTCCTGCTTTCACCATGTTCTCGTTTTGCTCATCCTCTCAACTCCTTGAGTAATAAGAGTAACCTAGAGCAGAGGTTAATTACAGCTGAAGGTATCCGGCTAGAAGGAAATGAGGCATTGGACTGGTTAGTGCAGTGGCTCCACTTGAGCAACGAGAGTGAGAAAGGGCACAAATGAGGGTTCCTAGTAGCACGTCGACAGGTCCTGGTAGTATCCCCTTGCCTCCTCCATGATCGGATGAGACTCTTGCTGCTTGTCCTTCTCTTCCCTTCCTTTCAACATCTTTATCTCCTTTTTCCCCTTCCCCTGACGCTGCGCCGTGCTCCCTATTGGGCAACAGAAATAAGCGTCATTTTCTTCTTCAATAACATCACGACTACTGGTGGTATCCCAATTATGTTAATAACGACATTGGGCCCGAAATCTAAGCAAACATCAAGAGAGGTAGTGAGCAAAACGATAATGGCCAATAAAGCCCCGATGGGTGGTTACTATAAGCAGGATGAGCATGATATATAAGGGAAATGGGGACAAAGCCGACATAAACAACTTCTGTCCCATAACAGTGATGTCAGTGTTTTATAGGGTGGCAATGCAGATTATAACGGACAGATTGCAGGCATGGGTGGAGGGCGAGGGGGCGCTGGGTGAACTACGAAATGCGTTACCTAAACCACAGCCTCCTCGACAAACTCTGTGCCTGTCAAACGGCGCTTGAGTGGTTGTCGCTTTTCCTTCTCCCTATTGGTCGTTTCCACCGAGAGATGGCGCCCCCGACGTAGACTAGCTCATGCCGCGCTTGCCCGCGTCTCCGTTGCCTCCACTGGGATCGCAGTGCAGCAGTGGTCGTCGTGCATGTCGGTGTTTGCAGCGAAGCTGTATATGACTAGGTTCTGGCAGATCGCGTCCGTGCACGAAACGAAGCGTAGAATTTTTGGCGGCGGATATTTATCGGTTTATGTATTAAGTAGCCTTAGCACAGGTTTCAAAACGGATGATGGATGCTCCATTGTTACACCCTTCGCCAACGCCGAAGCCGCTCTCACAAGTGTCGCGATACTCGGCGGCGGCACGTCCCACTAATCATTGTGGCCCTTTGTCTCGTGACGTACAGATCGCGCTCGCATTGTTATCAGCAGTTGCCATTCTTCCATTTGGAGCAGGAAGAAGAGCGCGAATTGAAGGCGCTCCTACGCGCACAGAAGCGCGAAAGTATGGGCACGAAAACGACGTCAAGTCGCTGCCGCAGAACGCGCAGCCGCTGACGGTGCTTCGAGTTCCACCACGTTGAGTAGCTGTGACTTCCTCACGGAAGAAGAGCAGCTCGCCCGCCTGGGGCGCCGATGTGAGCAAGAGCGTCGGTGCGACCGGCGCCGGCGGGCGAATACCACCGACGAGGATCGGGCCATTGAAGCGCAACGCAACCGCGATGCATTATGGCCTCACGTGTTTCACGGAGGTGAACGTACCCACCACTCATCACCGATCGTGCATCGACCTGACGTTCTGGAAGAACGTCACCACCGTGCGAGTGCAACCATTCGCCGTATACCAAGTGATCACAAGACGATGGTTACCATGGTTACAAAATAAATAATGAACACCGGGATCTGTGAGTGTCTGTCACTTTATTCGCTCAATATAGTCAATAATGATATTTAAACAGTCCACGTCGACTTAGTATTTAGCTTGCGTTGAAAGTAGTAACGTTTAACTGAATATGTTCCAAATTTATCACGCGTAGCTTTTTCCTTGTTGCTCCTTTTATCAAGTTCCTTGAGATGAAATGGTGCATAATTTAGTTACATTGCGTGTTTAATTTGTACAATTTCAGTAGCGTTTCTTTCAAACCAAATTTGTGGTGCTTTCTTGCTTGTGGCTGAGTAGTCCAGAAGGCCGGACTGGTGAAGCTCACAAAATGGTTATTTTCTGGTCTTTACATCCCAGCAGGTATAACGTATATTTAATGGGGAATAAACCAGTCGCACACAAACCTCAAACACACAAATACGCGCTCCCTAAATACTTTGGTGCCGATAGCGGATATCGCAGCACGACATGCTTCAGGCCCACTCTACGGCCTCGGTATACATACAAGGAAAGATGGGTAAACGACGACACAAATCTCCCGCTCACCTCAACCTCCTATCAGATTTGACGACCTCACTGAACTTCAACCTCAGGCCAAGATGTTGAGATGCTTTAAAGAGGCCTCACCTCATCTTGCAGTGTTGACCAAAATCTTGCCTCAAACTCAGATTGAGGTCAAGTCACAAACTCCAACTAAAATCTTCAATTCGAGGTCTGGGGTTCCATGTCGAATGTACGTAGTTATTCGTGTTTGCCATACGTAAACCCACGTAAACATGCTCCGATGCCTCTGACACACAATGGATCAAAGCTCCGAGGCAGCGAAATGAACGCAGCGCTTCATGAGAAAGTTCGTTCATTAGGATTGTTCAGCTGTGTAACATCCTACGTGTCTTATGACGAAACTGCGCCTGCATGTAAAGTTATCTCTGAAGAGGTAAAAACTTACATTAGAATGTCTGCTAAATACCAACTACTCATTCGTTCAAGACAAGTAGGTACAATAGCAGCTACGGAAACAATAATAAATTAAACTTGACTTCAGAATTCAAACTCACTCAAGCTCAATTCACACTACAAGCTGTGTCCAAAGCTGGAAACTTTCTCGCAGTCGTCAAGCTCACATCAACTTCACCTCTGTTAGTAAAGTTGAGGTCAAATTGAAGTTGACATCGGTCTCGTGTGGCCAGAACCTCATGAGCTAAGTTGTGTGCCTTTTCGCATCACCAGCGCGACTAGGTTGTCTTATTGTAGGTGAATTTGACACGTGAGGTGTTCGCCGAGTCGCCTGTAAAATATTCCTGCTGGTATCGTGTAAGCTCGCTGTGGATCGCGTTTTCTTGTCCAAGATATGAAAATTTATAGTATGCACTCATGCTCTTGAGTACTTTCAGGCGCGTACATTTGCGGGTGGTCTAGAGTGGCAACATTGTTATGTGTAACTTTCGCTCTATGTAACTGTACATGTATACGCAATGTTGGCAAGCAATCTATTTTTAATTTTTGGTGTATTTACCTGCCTTCTGTCTGTTTTACAAACATGCCCGAAACTTACATGTACAGTGTGCTTTCTGGCTGAAATGCGCTTGTATTCTCATGTAGAGTTCCAAGATGAAACATTATATTCGGGGCTATATATCAGAATGGGCACACCGATTTTTTTCCCTTTTTTTGAGAGCGATATAGCCACTTGTTCGTCCACCTTATCTGCTCAAAGCCCCAAACAGCGTCCAAAAAGAAAACTCAAGGCGTTTAGTGACTTTAACGTACTTTTTATTCTGCTCTGCTCAGTGAGATCACGGATTACGAAGAGTATGGCCGCTACTCGTCCGTGGTCTACCGCTTCGTCCTGGAGAAGCGCAACCTGGTCCAGCACTTCACGCTCTTGATTCACACTGTCGGCGTCGTGGTGCTAAGCGTGCTGATGCTGTGACTGCTGTCGCTCTCGGACCGACGGTTCACATGTAGTGTCAGGTGTCGCGTTTCTGGTGTCGCTGCTGCTGCATTACCGGGCCGACGACGCGTCAGCGGGGTCCAGCCAAGTGCCAAATATCAGTGAGGAGAGTGGCCATTATTAACGGGATTGCGTTAAGGGCCCCGTATCACAGAACATCCGGCGCCGTCGGCGCCGCCGGCGTAGGCGGAGTTTCCGTGAGCGAAAATTGCCGCATATATATTTACGAACCATTGACGAATGGAACAGACTCACGTCAATGTGTTCACAGGATGCGGCTCCGCCGAATTCTTTCAGCAGAGGCTGGAAAAACGTTTTGTGTAAATGTGTTTGAAATGCTATTTTCATCCACTCTGTAACAGCCCGTAAGGGCTTAACGATATTGGAAATATAAATAAACAAATAAATAAATAAATAAATAAATAAATAAATAAATAAATAAATAAATAAATAAATAAATAAATAAATAAATAAATAAATAAATAAATAAATAAATAAATAAATAAATAAATAAATAAATAAATAAATATGCATATGACACGCCTTGCAGTAGACATGCGGTATATGTGCGTTATATTGCCACATCATTCTATCACTAAAGCTGCTCATACCTTGTCTTACGTTCTTGACAAAGTTATTCTTCGGAATTTTCAGAATGACAGCTCACAAACAAAAGTTATGAAACAAAACACCGACAGCACATGCCTTATACGTTAAACCTTCTCAGAATGAAAGAAAGAAATGTGCGAAACAATAACAGAAACCCGAAAATGATGAAATTTCTTTCTGGCGCGGCTGTGCACTACCTCCGGCATCGACCCACGCAAGAGGCCGCGTTTCTACGAGAAAGCTCGCCTTCGTGCATAGCGTTTGCCGCCACCTTTTCCCGGTAAACATTACGGTTACGTAAGTTGCAGTTGCCGGTAAGCATGTGAAGCAGTCGGGGATCTTTGAATGCTATCGCGTTCCACTCTTAAGGGCGAAACTTAAGCGGTCTTCATATTTTTTTTTGCTCTTCGGGCATCCTGAAAATTCAAAATTGGCAAAATTTGTTCGATACCATGAATTAATGATGGAGACAAAAAGACACAACTTAACGGCATCCGGAGAGGTTATCCTAGCGACATGCTTGGTATGTTACTTGAGGTGAGATGTTGAGGGATTAATTGAAAGCGAGTGAATGAATAAGAAAAAAAGAAGGCCAGAACTTAGCACCGAGTAACTATCTAATCATTGTGGTGATTTTGATGTTTCGACAGCTGCGAACGCGTACGTCACGGGCGAGCTTACGCACTCTCGTTTATCAAAGCGTCGTTTCTATATCTCGTATCTCTTACAAACTTGTTACAGTTTGTAAGAGAGTGCACACGGTTACACGCTTGCGTACTCTCAACAGTCCTGGGGTTTTCTGGATCTCCATAGCGGGTGAAATCCGCCTATAATAGTATAAAGAAATGCATGACCGATGGTGGGATCGAAACTCTCTATTCCAGCACAGTATCCCAATGCTCAACCATTATAGGTCACGATCGCACGCATGCTTCTATCGTACCAAAGTCGCTCGGTGAAATGTCTGGCGCATGTGTCACCTGCCATTTTCTCACAGTAGTCCCTCGGGATAGCTAGTGCTTTGAGACGCTGCGCTAAACTGCGTTGACTTGGGGATCAGCCCATATATATCGGCGGAAGAACGTGATACTTCCAAATTGGGGGACGTCCGCCTATAATGCTATTGCATTGAAACTCTCATATTAATACGTAGATCCGCGCGAAATGCACAACTACGAAATTTACTTACAGAGTCTCATGGAGGCCATGCACTAATTGATAGGTATGTGTGACACGTGGTTTATGAATTTCATCAAGTGACAAATGGCCTAGTCGAACGTTCCCTATAAAAGATTGGAAACGGTAAATCAATGTTTACCCGCTGACACTGGCAAATTTGGCGAGATTTTAGCGTTACGGTATATGTTCGACGGATCAGGGCAATGTGAGAAAAGTGCACCTAGGAGGAGTTGTAACAAGCCTTTGTTGTGCAAGTGGTGCCGGCTGTGATAACGCTAAAGAATAAAATTAAATTATGGGGTTTTACGTGCCAAAACCACGATCTGATTATGAGGCACGCCATAGTGGGGGACTCCGGAAGAATTTGGACCACCTGGGGTTCTTTAACGTGCCCATAAATCTAAGTGCAAGGGTGTTTTCGCATTTCGGCCCAATCGAAATCCGGCTGCCGTGGCCGGGATTCGATCCCACCACCTCGTGGCTGGGATAACACTGCGTTTAGAATACATATTGTCACCTGTAGTAGTGGGAATAGGGCAAGCGCAGCGGCGCAAGAAGAACGAAGTGCGCGTGCTAACCGCCCCGCTCGATGGTTAGCTCTCGCCGCCATTTTCTCCAGAGCCCAGCTGCTCATAAATAAACGTCGTTAGCCCCCTTTGAAGGCGCGTGGCAAAGTGGTGGAGGTGCTGGGTACTTCTCACTCATGCCGCAGACTCCTCCTGGGAGCGGAAGCACCAGCCCTGTGTTAGTCGATACTCCCGTCCATCGGACCAGCCGCAGGATCCGGGGACTGCCTCCTGAAGATACTGAAGACACCGCAGTGCTTCAGACTACCCCAACCGGTATGGAACGTTCAGTGACGAATCGGTATACGCTTCAAATCCACTGGTGCCGAAGTCGTTCCATGGCGACGTCTTCGAAGACGTCGACGACTGGATGGCCGACTTCGAGCGCGTGGCCGAATGCAACGAATGGGATGACGCGACTAACGTAGGAATGTCTACTTTTGCCTGGAGGACGGCGCGCGTACATGGTTTCAAACCGTGAGGAGCAACTGACGTCGTGGCGCGACTTCCGTCGTCAGCTACTAGACACCTACGCCAGTCCCGATCGCCGCGAACGAGCCGAACGAGCAATCCAGGCCCGAGTCCAGCTTCCCAACGAAAGCGTTACTGCGTTCGTCGAAGATATGACGCGCCTCTTCAGACGAGCAGACCCTGGAATGACCGAGGACAAGAAGCTGCGTCACCTGATGCGAGGGGTGAAGGAGCAACTCTTCGCTGGTCTGGTGCGCAATCCTCCCAAGACTGTCGCCGAATTTTTAGCCGAGGCTGTAAGTATGGAAAAGATGCTTCAGCATCGCTCGAACTTTTATGATCGGCAAGTGAACGCGAGTACTGACATTTTGACGGCCATTGGAAACAATGACAACCTTCGCGAACTCATCCGCACCGTTGTGCGCGAAGAACTAATGAAGGTTTATGGCACGCCACAAGCCACGGTGAGCTCCATTGCGAGTGTTGTAAAAGATGAAGTCAACCAAGCACTCCGGTCCAACTTTCCTTTTGCTAACACCGCGCCTGTACCTTCTGTACACCACCGTGCGACCTACGCAGAAGTGTTGCGACAGCCTGCTTCGTCCCCGCCGCTGTTTGTCCAGGCCGCTCATCCGGTTGCACTTCCACCAGCCCCACCGGTGTCGTACATCGAGGAACGACGCACGCCTCCACCGTTTCACCATGCCGCTCCTCCGATTGTGCTTCCGCAGGAGCAACCAGTACATTACGCCGACGATCGACGCATGTCCCCTCGGAAGTCAGATGTTTGGCGCACTCCGGATCGCCGTCCTCTGTGCTTCCACTGTGGTGAGGCAGATCAGTTGTACCGC